>NC_141687.1:941104377-941401877 GCF_964263255.1 Lissotriton vulgaris
TGAAGTTCAAGCATAAATATAATTGTAGGCTGGTCTCCTTTTAAGAACCTCTTTGTTCTGGGCGGGGTTCTTCCTCCATGTGCAGCCTTCTGGATCAAGAAGGCTTGCAAAATCCTTGTCGATAGCATCTGGGATTTTCTTCATTCTGTTCTAATGTACAGAAATAAATACAACAATCAAGAATTCAAACCCTCCTTTTATGTAGAGCCTTCATCCCTTCCTTTTTCCCTCTTACTGCATGGTCTCCCCGTCTCTAGTTTGTGGTTGACTTTCCATGGCTGTTATGGAATGGTTAGGGGTACAAACATACATGTGCAGGACAAAGCCAGGAGGCCATTGGCTTGAGATTCTCCAGACTCCATCCGTTAGCTTTTTTCCTGTGTCACCTTACTGACATATTGTACAAATCCCAGGGATTCTTATCTATTCATAACGAAACATAACGCGTGTATGTGAAAAGCGTATATTCACCAGTGAATTTCTTGGCTCTAAATTACAGATACTTATTGTTGACCAACTCAATGAAACACATTTAATCAACATCGTATGGTTGAAACTTTGTGTACACCCACTGGAATCGTAAACTGTGATCATGGGATGAAACACAGTTGGTGCAATAGCCCACTGAGCCATCATACTTGGATATCAGTGCCCTAAAACATAAAGTCTAATGGGATTCTTGGACTGCAACTGAAACAAATCACCTTTCATCAGGTGCGGCCAGTCCAGGTAAGAGCAGTGGGGCGGGTGGGGAAGTTCATAGCCAATAGGTCTCGCCTTTGGGACCTTATGAGTGTTTAGATATCCAGCACAATATCCTTGGTGCAACAAAATCAAGTGTTGCATGGATAAACACTTATAAGGTCCCAAAGGCGAGAGCTATTGGCTGAGCCTTTGTATTTGTCCTGTATTGCTCAAAGTTATCTGAGGGATATGCTGATTTTGAACATTTTGTATGCCTCTGTGTAGCACCTCTGGTCATTTTGTAATGGATTTATGCTCACAGTCCCTAACAGACACCCACAGTCCACTCCATGCTCTCCAACGAGCCATGGCTGACATCGCTGGAGTCCTGACTCAGAGAGAAGAACAACTGTCTAGTCAGAGTGGCTCTAGCAATGTCACCCGGGAGTTGGGACACATGCGGAGGATCATGAAGACCATAGAGCGGATGCAGGCAGAAAGAGCGGCTGCCACGGCTGCACACCAGTGAGAGGTAGCTGGGTTCCTCAATGCCCTAAAGACCCTCCTCATGGCATTGCTGCCACACCGCCTGACACTGATGAATGCTGCTGCTACCACTACATCACATCTCCACCCCCTGAAGTATCAGTGCCACACAGTGCTAAAGACAGAACACCACCACCCACACATGAGGCACATGAAGCAGCAGAGGACCACGATGCGGATGAATCTGCCTTCGTGGTAAGAAGGGCGCAGTAGCATTCATTTCTGCCATATGGCCGGTTTCTGCTTGGTTCTGCCCTCTGCATCATCACCTTCCACTGTCCCCGATACACTCTGCGACACTCACGTTGGACCTCGACACGGACTGCCATATTCTGTTTGGTTACCAATGACGCAGCATTCAGACTGTGGACTGATCTCTCCCTCTTCTGTTGGCTTCTCATTCCCTGAAGGACTCTGGCTGGCCCGTCACGGGCTAACAATGTAAAGTGGGGTTGGCATGGCCCTGTACTGATCCAGCTACAATGCTCCACTGAATGTGCATTAAACATTCCTATTCACACAGATGTGTCATGTCTGTGATCTTTCAAGTATGGGAGTATGGATGAATGTAGGGTCAGTGATTCCCCCTTATGTCCATGTTGCTCGTGTTGTAGGACTTGGGTCACAGGGTTAGCAATAGTTACCTCCTTGTCCAGCCCAGGACGGAACCACATCCAGAGCCCCGGGGTCATTGTTCACACCCTTAAGCTCACAGGGGGGGACGACAATGCTACATGTCCCAGGTCTTCCCTGTAGTGATCTGCTGGTCATAGGTCTAGTTGTCAGCATGCCACAGCCACTCCCTCATGCCTGGTTTACATCCACACCACACCCATCCAGCACAAGAGAAACAGAACATGTGACCTTGCCAATAAAAAGGACAGGGCGCACGTGCTGGGCGCCATTTCCACTCTCCACTGGGTGCATCCATGTGGTTATTATTCATGCATAAGGGCCTATGGTCCTGCCACTTCACATTCCTCAGTGCCGGAGGTGACATGATGGCATCCGCACACGAGACTCAATCATAAAGGGTCCATGACTTGCATTGTACAGGCTTGGTGGCACCAGATACACTGCGGCTGGCACGGGACGACCATCACGGGACAGTGACTTTCGGTGCACTGAGGTAGGGGCACCTTAAGTGCTGAGCGGGTGTGCAGCCTGCGATGATGCCCCGTCCTGGAGGTCCGGACTGGTAAGGATTTGTGTGAGCCCTGCTGGACCACAGTGTAGGCCTGAGCCAGCGGGCAGCGCGGGCCTACCACAACGTGGCTTTGCCTTGTAGTTCACAGAGTTAGAAGGCACCTAAAGAGCTGAGCGGGTGGGGAGCCTGCGATGATGCCATGTGCACTGATATTATCTCTGCCATAGCTGATGAGAGGTGTTACCTCGAAACCGGTCCGGTCCTCGGATGCTTGATTCCGTTCAGGGAAGGACATGGCTTTTGTAGTTCGAACTGGACTGTTCCCATGGGGCACAGGGTCAGAGCTGATTTGCATATCGCCATTGTCTAACCCAGGGTGGTGTGAAGTGCAAAAAAACGATGGATTTGGGCCCAGATCTTTGGACTGGGGTGAATGTGTGACATTGATCCACATTCTGTCCATCACCTGTTTTGTTTGCAATTGCCGCCATAAGTGCACTGGGGATGCTCAGACGTGGGTCCCAGGCACTCCACACCACTGGAGTCAAGCTAGCCGGGCTGATGAGAGGTGTTACCTCGAAACCGGTCCGGTCCTCGGATGCTTGATTCCGTTCAGGGAAGGACATGGCTTTTGTAGTTCGGACTGGACGGTTCCCATGGGGCACAGGGTCAGAGCTGATATGCATATCGCCATTGTCTAACCCAGGGTGGTGTGGAGTGCAAAAAAACGATGGATTTGGGCCCAGATCTTTGGACTGGGGTGAATGTGTGACATTGATCCACATTCTGTCCATCACCTGTTTTGTTTGCAATTGCCGCCATAAGTGCGCTGGGGATGCTCAGACGTGGGTCCCAGGCACTCCACACCACTGGAGTCAAGCTAGCCGGGCTGATGAGAGATGTTACCTCGAAACCGGTCCGGTCCTCGGATGCTTGATTCCGTTCAGGGAAGGACATGGCTTTTGTAGTTCGGACTGGACTGTTCCCATGGGGCACAGGGTCAGAGCTGATTTGCATATCGCCATTGTCTAACCCAGGGTGGTGTGGAGTGCAAAAAAACGATGGATTTGGGCCCAGATCTTTGGACTGGGGTGAATGTGTGACATTGATCCACATTCTGTCCATCACCTGTTTTGTTTGCAATTGCCGCCATAAGTGCGCTGGGGATGCTCAGACGTGGGTCCCAGGCACTCCACACCACTGGAGTCAAGCTAGCCGGGCTGATGAGAGGTGTTACCTCGAAACCGGTACGGTCCTCGGATGCTTGATTCCGTTCAGGGAAGGACATGGCTTTTGTAGTTCGGACTGAACTGTTCCCATGGGGCACAGGGTCAGAGCTGATTTGCATATCGCCATTGTCTAACCCAGGGTGGTGTGGAGTGCAAAAAAACGATGGATTTGGGCCCAGATCTTTGGACTGGGGTGAATGTGTGACATTGATCCACATTCTGTCCATCACCTGTTTTGTTTGCAATAGCGAAATCAAGACCCAGGATCAAGTGTGTGGCTAGCACCGGCACGTGGTGGGCCCTCTTGGAGATGAGCAGTGAGGCCTGGGTGCGCAGGGGCGGGCAAGCGATGATGGTGTGTGCAATTGTATGTACTCTGCCATTCATAAATCTGGACTCTGTTTCAGATAAGGGACCTGGTAAACTGCAGTTCATACCGGCATGTGATTGGAGACACACCGGTGGCAGTAGGTGAGCAGTGAGGCCTGGGTTCGCAGTGTCGGTACTCTCACTCCCTCTCCCTCTCTTCTTTTAACTATCTCTCTCTCTCCCTCTATTTCTCTCTCTCTCTCCCTCTCTTTCCCTCTTTCTCTCTCTCCCTCCCTCTCTTTCTCTCTCTATCTCTCTCTCTCTTTCGCTCTCTCTCTCTGTCCTTTGATGAGCGCATGACACAACTTCTTGTCTAGAATTTTGTCTTGCAGGCTGTGACCTACAAATTGCCCTGAGAAGACCCGCCATGACTCTTCAAAATAGTTGTTTTGAGTTTATTTTAATAAAATGTTTTGTTTTGTAATTAAAAGATGAATGAGTGATTCACCTTTTTCTGACCACACACGCATGTTAAGTGTTGTAATTTTGCGATATCAGGCGAATTGTTTTGTTCATGATTTTGTGAAGTTTATGTAACATATCTTTGTCCAGGGGGTTGGGGGTGGGGAGTTTGCCCGGGGTAGGGCCCAGGTGGCGGGGGGAGGTTGGGATTATGGGGGTGGGGGTGGTGGGTTGTTGTGGACCTCTTGGGTGTCCATGCTGCATGATCAGTGGCTCCATGGCATCTGTTGTTCTTCAGGTGTGGCTCTGGGCTGGGCTCCCTTTTCTGGTGCAGGTTGTTGTCCGACTTTACACCAGGTAAGAGCAGCTGTTAAATTCCTGCTGCTAACGCACCTTTTCACCTGTTTCGTGATATTATTGCAAATCAGGCTGGTCGTTGAGAATGATGCGGAGTGGTGTCGCGGATTTTTGCACGGGAACGTCTACTCTGCATCTCATTAGCGATAGTAGGCGGGCTCATCTGTGGCGATGATTTTTGATGCTGTATTCGCAGGTAATCTGGTGATATCAGCTGTTAGCACCAACTTGTGAATGGGACAATTAATTTATCACCACTTTGGCTGCGCTAAAGTGCCGATAACTCAGCGATAAGTCCTTGAGAATATGCCCCATAATGCGCTAGCTCGGGCTTTCATGTTGAAATAAAGACTTTTAGAATGTTGTTATCACTAGTTCCCTTTTGCATGTAAATGTAGAGATTTTTACAGTATTTCCCTGGCAGTGTCCCCTGTCAACTATGTCATGAGGTAAGTATTTGTGCGACAGATTTCACTAGTGCGTTGAGAGAAAGACGCTTAGATCCATCACTTTCTGTAAATTTGACAGAGACAATTGGCACAGTTCTCCAAGGTATTTCTGACTAACCTCAGGTAGTGTGAGAAAACTACATGAACTGTGTATCAAGAACGTTCAACCGGTATGACAGTTCAACGCAAACCTACGTTTACGTAATAAAAACGAGGCATGGGCCTAGGGGCACTCTTCCTTTCAAACTAGTGTAAGGTAGCTATAGACCCTTTATGCTATCATTGCTGATTATCGGTCCTTTAGGAATAATGTGTACCCTATTAAAGACTATGTGGAAATCCCAGGAAGATGCTTTCTATGCAAAAAGGTTATGAGGGAAAGTGTGTTTATTGACACACGCACAAGAGGCAGAAAGATGAGAATATATGGGGTGCATTTAATATAATAAAAATACTTTATTTTCATGTGTTCAAGACTGCATGTATTTCTTGAGATGGATAGAGCAGTGTTTACCAAACTGTGTGTCGCAAGGCATTTTTTGGGTGGGTCCCAGAAGTCCGAGCCGTATATAAAGAACCTTTAAATTCTGTATTTCTCTTGTCACAATTGCTGCGATTCAAGACAGAGGTCAAATGTTATGTTATGTCTCCTTATAAATTGCTGTTTTTTTAACATGAGGATTGGTGTTTACAATCTGCCCCTTTGCATTCAGAGAAAGAAAAGTAAACTGTATTATGTGACTATCTTGTAGCGGTACAAGTGTGTGAAAGGAAAGGCTGTAAGAGGTAATTTGTTGAAACACAATAACATGTAAATGAGCTGTACCATAATTCAACTCAATAACACTATTACACAACATACATACATACATACAAACCACACCACAGTATTCCACTCCATGCCACAAAATTCAACAGAACGCCAGATAATTAAACTCCACTACATACCACTCCAACACAAAATACCAATCCACATAATTACACGCAATACCATATAATTACTATCTACATAATTCCACTGCACCCCCCATATGCTAAATATGTTGATTGTACCAGAACAAATATTATGTCATGTGTGCCCTCAATGCTAAAAATTACATACACCTATATCCATAGCACAACACAGTTTGTTAAAAAGGATATTAACAATACATTATTATTTAATAGTACACACTTTAAAAAATGAATACTTTAAATATCTTTTTTTCTAATTTTCAATGCCACCTTAAACCCAGAAATCCCTGGCGGCAATACTGAGGTGTAAATGACACAATTTGAGGGCTGCTTATGAATTTACCTCTGTGATAATTAGCTGAACAGTCTCTTCTCCTTCCACCAACCACTCAAACACCTGCTCTCCACAGGGTTCCTACTCTCATACAAACCGCACATACATAGCACCAGATCAGGAGGACAGACATTAATGTAAATTGATACTTGTATAGCGCACTACTCACCAAGGCGCTTGTACGAATACCGCTGTGGAACCCATCCTGGCTTTCCCTGTGAGGCGTCCACTCCTGGGCACTCCCAAGGTGGAGGCCAGGTATCCTTAGCGTTGTGGGGGCCGTTGTGGAGATTAAGCAAGCTATTGCCCAGAGTTGCAGAGTGGGACTCCATGATTGGAATAGGCACCTAGGCAACAATTATCAGGTCTGTGGAATTTTTGAGCCCAAGACCCGCCGAGGCGGGGAATTGAACCCTGGTCCCGGGCTAGACCTCTGCATCAGGGTCTCCCGCTCTAATCATTGAGCCACACTTCTCCACCGCTCACATTCTCTCACATCGCTCCTAAAGCGTAGAACGACCTCCCAATCCACACCAGAGCCTCCTCCTCCTGTCTTCTTGAATTCCAAAAAAACTGGCTTTTCAATTAGCCAGCCTACAATATGCAGGGCTAGGCACACATCTGTTCAGTGCCAGGATAACCTCACCTCAGTCTGCCTCTGAATCTGGAATCTGTTGATTCTCCACTGGTGTCCGTCCACTGCTTGTGTTATAATTCAGATACTATTTCCCAACCTCCACCCTCCTGTTGTTTATGTCCTGTCCCTCCATCACCCATTCACATTAAGAAAAAAAAGCATTAGACCAGGCACGAAGAAGTTGCCAGCATTGCAAGGATAAAAAACTAAACACATTGTTTATGCTCATTCTGTTTTTTAATAGGGTTATTTAGTTGCACATAATGTCTTCTTGGTTATATATAAGGGAACACAAATACTGATAACACTTTTTTATTATAACTTTTCAACATGCTGCACAACAGCCATAATGCTCTACAGCATTGCTTAAAAACATTGCCTAAGAAAATAGATCTGGCTAAACATGTATAAGGTCCCAAAGGCGAGACTTATTGTCTGTCGAACGCTTGTTTAATTTATATTTCATTGTGTCACCAGAAAGATATGGAAAATCCTCCAATAAACAGACTTGTGTATTTGTACGTAGATGGGGTTGGCACATGCAGAGGATGTGTTGTAACCTGTTTCTGGCTTTTTTGTTTTGTTCTTTAAACTATGGGAACGTTCGATGAGATTAATGTTGCCGGAAACATCTTGCAAAAGAACATTAGGAAAGATGTTTTAGATGCCTCTTTATTATTGCCCTTACTGGCTTGGAAGCATGTCTGCAAAGGGAAAATACTCACTGGTGCTAGATACTACTGGAGGTACACATGCAGAGCCGTAAACACCACATTCTGTATGTATGTTCTGTAAAGACCTACAAGTCCTTGAACACTATCAATATTTTTTCCATTTCGAGGGTGGCTGCAACCTGTAAATTTGTATAACAGTTTTCATTGCACATATTCTAACACTAAATTGAAATGAGATTTGAGGGTTTAGAGAAATGGTATGTTGAGACTGGACAAAACAAGCTGGAGTTTCTGACTTTAGTGGTTGATTCGCCTCCTTTTTTCAGGTCTCTCTCTGTCTCTCTCTCTCTCACACCCTCTCTCTCTCTCTCTCACACACACACACACATACACATATACATGCATGCACACACGTATGTTAACAATATCATATATAATTATTGAATAATTCTTTTAAAATTAAAATTAAATAATGAACCTAATTAAAAAAATAATTACACTTTAAACATTCATTACAATTTTAAAAAAATTAAATTAATTCAACACTTAACTTTAAACACATTTTACTACATAACAAGTATCAGGTAGTGAGGGTTGGATTTCTTTAAATGATTGTTTAAAAATATTTATAAATTAAATTAATGTATGTATATTAAATATGTATTTAATACTCATTTAATTTGATGAGTTAATGTGCAGTCACACTGTATTTAATTATTATTTTTTCTTTACTTTCCAATGGAGAGATGTCTGCCTCAGTGATAGAGATCTCCACCTATCGTTGAAAAGATAGTAGTAGTAAATGTAGTAGCAGATAAACACAACTATCTGAGGGCCCACCCACTGGCGTTTGGGATAGAAAATAGAAAGTGTACACCTAGGTGTAAATCTACACCCAGACATGGTAAATAGTAAAAACTTGTACATTTACACCCAGGTGTAGGAGTAGATTTACACTTGAGTGAATCTATGGATGTTAATATACTTTTGTGAATCAGGCCTGTTGGTTATCTACAATAAAGTTAGAGTGGCCTTTTTGTCTTGCTGTTGAATCAACTGCATTTTGTCTATCTTAGTTCTTTGGTGCTGATTCAAAGATATTCCTCCATATTTTTGTGTTTGTCCTGTCCAATGAGCATAACAGTCTCACCGTATTTTGATTAAATGAGTAGTAAACTTCCGCTGCTTAAATCAGAGTCTTGTATTTCAGTGCATAAGGGACTATTTACTATCCCTCCGAGTGTCTCTCCCTGCTTCTGTACACCCTCCTTTGCCTCCTATTCTGTCTGTCAAATTATTAGGTCCCCTTCACCTACTTGCTAGGTCCATTCGGATCACACCACCAGCTGGCAATAACTTAACGAGTAGTCATCTTTGTACTGATTTAAAACTATTACAAGAGGGCTGCCCGTGTGTACATGTACAGACATGCAACTGCCATCTTGGAAAGTTTTCACTTTTGTTTTTAATTTTTTTTTTAAATGGTTGTCCTTAAAGCACTTGAATGCATACACATGAATGGCAGCCATCTTTGAATGATTACTCTTAAAACAAAAGTAAAACCATTTTAGGATGACCACAACACAAATGTGTGCGCACAAGTAGTGGCTATCTTAAATTAATTGTTCTTAAAACAGAAACAATTTCATTCCAAGATTGGGGGCAGGCAAGCATTGGCAAAGCCAATACTCTTTAAGAGCAAGACCTTTTAGCTTCGCCAATTTTGTGTTAACATATGGTGAAGTTCAAGTATAAATATAATTGTAGGCTGGTCTCCTTTTAAGAACCTCTTTGTTCTGGGCGGGGTTCTTCCTCCATGTGCAGCCTTCTGGATCAAGAAGGCTTGCAAAATCCTTGTCGATAGCATCTGGGATTTTCTTCATTCTGTTCTAATGTACAGAAATAAATACAACAATCAAGAATTCAAACCCTCCTTTTATGTAGAGCCTTCATCCCTTCCTTTTTCCCTCTTACTGCATGGTCTCCCCGTCTCTAGTTTGTCGTTGACTTTCCATGGCTGTTATGGAATGGTTAGGGGTACAAACATACATGTGCAGGACAAAGCCAGGAGACCATTGGCTTGAGATTCTCCAGTCTCCATCCGTTTGCTATTTTCCTGTGTCACCTTACTGACATATTGTACAAATCCCAGGGAATCTTATCTATTCATAATGAAACATAACGTGTGTATGTGAAAAGCGTATATTCACCAGTGAATTTCTTGGCTTTAAATGACAGATACTTATGTTGCCCAACTCAATGAAACGCATTTAATAAACATCGCATGAATGAAACTTTGTGTACACCCACTGGAATCGTAAACTGTGATCATGGGATGAAACACAGTTGGTGCAATAGCCCACTGAGCCATCAGACTTGGATATCAGTGCCCTAAAACATAAAATCTAATGGGATTCTTGGACTGCAACTGAAACAAATCACCTTTCATCAGGTGCGGCCAGTCCAGGTAAGAGCAGTGGGGCGGGTGGGGGAGTTGGCAGACGACCGAAGAAGAAAAATAAAAGAAACAAGCATTGGCATAGCCAATAGGTCTCGCCTTTGGGACCTTATGAGTGTTTAGTTATCCAGCACAATATCCTTGGTGCAACAACATCAAATGTTGCATGGATAAACACTTATAACGTCCCAAAGGCGAGAGTTATTGGCTGAGCCTTTGTATTTGTCCTGTGTTGCTCAACGTTATCCGAGGGATATGCTAATTTTGAACATTTTGTTTGCCTCTGTGTAGCACCTCTGGTCATTTTGTAATGGATTTATGCTGTAGTATATATCTAGTGTGTTCGCCATCTATTCCCCGTCGTATTGTGAGTTATAACTAGGGGCTAGAGTTGCTAATGTATTGATAGTCGGTGTTGTGGCTACCTACAGTACACTCTAGAAGTGTAGATTTATATTCTTGTGGCCACTTCCTATTACTGGCTATTATTCTATGGTTTATAATATTTATCTTAATTACACTTTTACTATCTATGTACAGTTAAATATTACTTTCTGTGTAAGTCACTTCCACAACTCTAAACAACTGCTTGTTGGTGGATATACCTGTGCTAGAGTGTGTAGGTCTTCACTGGGTTAGTGGCTATGACTAAGGGATTAGGGACCTTTCTAAGCTGTTGTTTTTTTTCACTGGGTGGGCACATTGAGAACATCTGTGGTTAGTTCCTTTGTTGGTTTTCTTTGCATTTAATGTTGCCTGATTTGTCTTTGCTAACACTGCAGTATGCACTGAAATATCTAGCGATGTGCAATGGGTTGCAAAGAGGATATATTCCCGTCGCGCCGTGCTGTGGGTACCAACTCGCCCTGAGGCGGAAGCCGGGGCTCTTAGCGCTCTCTTGCGCCCTATTGAATCGGTGTTATTGCTGAGTAATAATAATAGCACAGGAACTACTTAGGGCTTGCACGAACGCTGCCTTCAGCACCTAAGAACTGAAATCTTTTAAAATTGTATATATCTTAAATTGTTCGTTTGTAAGCAAGTTCTTACCTGGGGTGAGATTACTTCCCTCCAGGCAGCGTCAAGACCGGACAGCGCAGCTCAGCTTGTGAGTGACGCTGGGCACTCCCCCCACCCACCGGAGCCGCCATCTTGGGAAGGGAAGGGAGACGGTGCAGTCCATCGTCCCTCCCACCCTCCTCACTTACCTATGGATAAAAACACTCGACTTGCACGTCCGCGCAGCGGGCGGGCGCAGCGGGCGCACCGGCGGCGCGCCGAAGACGCGCCAAAGACTAGCCCGTCTGCGCCCGTCCGCGCCAGGACGTCGCCCCAAGCCCAAGGAGAGATTAAAGTAGGTTACTATAGATACTCACAAAATGAGCTACTGTCTCTGAACCAAGGACATGTACACTGTACTAAATTCAGTCTTAACTGCAATAACTCCCTTGCCGTGTGCCCGTGTGGATTTCATGCGCCTATACTCACACTTCCACCGTCGTGCATCAAATCCCCCCCTGCAACCCTTAGACTAGGCCTTTTGAATGTCAGGTCCCTTCCAAAACACCATCTAGAAATTTTCGAGTTGCTATCCAACCAAACCTGTGACATTCTATTTGTCACAGAAACATGGTTGAAGGAGGACATGGAGTCCATTATAAACTTAGCAACCCCTAAGGGTTATACCGCGTACACCCTAAATAGACATTCCAGAGGAGGTGGGATAGCAATGATTGCTAAAAGTCATCTTACGTGCACCTTTACTAATTTAGTAATAGAGGACTGTGAAAGTGCTCAGTATCATATCAAAGTTAACCCCCAACTCACCCTTACGGGTCTCCTGATCTACAGACCCCCGGGCGCGGATGCGAACTTCATAAAGTCCCTCTTGGAGAATGTCTGTTCCTTAGTCATCAAAACCGCCAATTTCTCCATCATTGGGGACCTAAACATCCATTTTGACTCAGTTACAGACAACAAGGTCAACTCCCTGATTGCTGACCTTGCTGCCTTACAGCTCTGTCAACTCGTGAAAGGTCCCACACATAGTGGCCTGCACCTTCTCGACCCAGTTTTCTCTAACTTGGATAATCTGAATGTCCATTCTCCCATCCCCATGACCTGGACAGATCACTACCTAGTAACTATGGATTTATCCGCTAGCAGTGACCTTTCTACCATTTCCACCCACCAGGTCTTGAAAAGACCATGGAAAAAACTCCGCTTGGAAGACCTCCACACTCTCCTTACTGCAGACCCTTCCATTTCCAGTGATGATCCCCATTTAGACTACGATTGTTTCTGCAATCGGATAACAAAAGCTCTAGACTCATTAATTCCAGCTAAACTAACTAAACCACGAGCCCATGAATCTAGCCCCTGGTTTAATAATGAGCTCACCTTGCTCAGAAAAGAGCGAAAAAAAGCAGAACGCAAATGGAGAAAGGACTACGACCCCATGCTAAAAAGCATTTACTGCCAGCTTCAAAAAAGCTACCATCGTAACATATGTAGGACCAGGGCGGCATACTATGCATCGGAAATTCAGAACAGTCACAATGCCTCTAAAACCATCTTTCGCATAATGAAAGAGCTGAGTGCAAATAAAACTGTAAAAAACATCAATACCTCCCCTGACCTGTGCGAAAATCTGGCCACCTTCTTTATGGACAAAATTTAAAAAATCTACAACACGTTCACAACTGTACCCCATAATTTATCCATCGCCGATTCTCATGGACCTAAACTTTCTGTTATTCCTCCCATTAGCCATGACAACTATTTGAAAGTCTGTGCCAAAATCAAATCCGGCTCTCCCGCCGATCCTTTAAAACCTGAATTCTTCAGAGAAGCTGGTGAGCATGTTCTGGGTCCGCTCAGAGCCATCACCAACTCGTCTTTCCTTACGGCCAACATCCCCACCACCTGGAAACAAGCATGGGTCTCACCTATTATAAAAAAAACCCTCACTTGACCCTAGCCTCCCGGAGAATTTCAGGCCCATTTCCCTGCTTCCCTGGCCTGCCAAAGTGGCAGAAGTCTATGTCAATTCCATCCTGACCAACTTCCTAATGTCTAACTCCATTCTAGATAGGTCTCAACATGGATTCCGAACTGGACACAGTACCAAGACTGCTCTCCTTAGCGTCATTGAACATCTCCGGACCATACTGGACGCAGGAGGAAAGGCAGCACTGATTCTTTTAGATCTCAGTGCTGCCTTTGATACAGTTTCACACAAGGTACTGCTGTCCAGACTTGAGGAAGTAGGAGTTGTAGACCAGGCCCTTGACTGGTTCAGGGCCTTCCTTGCCGACAGATCCTTTAGGGTCTCTACCCCTCCTTTCATCTCGAAGGAATGTCCCGTCGAAGAAGGAGTTCCTCAGGGGTCGGCTCTTAGCCCGACCCTGTTTAATGTATATGTCCTCCCACTGGCAGAGGTAGCTAGGAAATATGGACTCACATTGGTGTCCTATGCTGACGACACCCAGCTGGTGGTGGCTCTAAAAGACGATAATGGCCTTAGTGCCATGAACTTTAGGCAAACTCTCAGTGACATCACCAGCTGGATGTCAGCAAACTACCTCCAATTAAACGCCGGTAAAACAGAGGTTCTGCTTTTAAGCAAAGACACTACGGTCTGGGGCAATAATTGGTGGCCTGAAACCTTAGACCAACCGCCTGCCCCCAAGAAGGTGGTAAAAAATCTAGGAGTTTGGGTGGACTCTGCTCTGAACTTTACCCACCACACAAAAATAGTTGCGGCCACATGTTTTGGGATTCTTCGAAACCTTCGGCCCATCTTAAAACTCTTCGACCGCCAAACCCGCCAAGTGATAGTACAGTCGGCTATTTTATCACGGCTGGACTACGCTAGTTCACTTCTGCTGGGAACTAACGTAGCTGAGAAAATGAGACTACAAAGAGTCCAAAACGCCGCTGCAAGAGCTCTTACAGGGCTACCCCGGCACAAATCGGTCTCCTCCACCCTCAGGAACCTACACTGGCTACCTGTTGAAAAGAGAATCCATTTTAAAACTCTCTGTCTTGCTTTTAAAATCTTGAAACTCTGCTCTCCACCTATGTTATGTCCTCTGCTCTCACCCTATGTCCCTAGGCGGTCCCTTCGGTCAGAAGGTCAGAACTTGGTCATTATCCCCCGCATCAGGTTATCCAGAATGGGCGGCCGCTCGTTTGGATACTTGGCCGCCAAACTTTGGAATGGACTGCCAGCCCACATCCGCGCAATGAATGACCTTTTATCCTTTCGTAAAGCCATAAAAACGTACCTGTTTAACTAGTTTTGTTGTGTACACCTCTGGACCTCCGCAATTCCATCTTGCTGTCCCCTGGACATAGGCAGCTAGCGCCGGGACGCCCCTTGGCTGGGGCAGCCGTGCGCTATACAAGCACATCTAACATAACATAACATAACATAACTCCCTTGGGTCATGTTCTCAGTGGGCCAGATTACGTAAAGCAATACCTCTGCTTTGCGTCTGTAGGAAACACCTTTGAGGAAATAGGGTTGGTGAGGGGCCGAGGGAATGAGGAAATAGGGTTGGTGAGGGGCCGAGGGAAAGAAAGAGTAGGCACAGTGCTTACTAGCGCTGCGATGCGTTGATGGGGCAGAACAGGCACCGTGAGAGGGGAAAGTGACTAAGTCACATAACAGAGGGGACAAAGAGAGGGGGCACTAGTGGGTGGGGGGGTTAAGAGTCATTAGGGAAGACGGGTCAAAGGTAGCACAAGGAGAGGGCAAAAGGCATAGGGAAGGGGCATTGAAATGGGGCAAAGTGGGCGCATGGAGAAACGTGAATGCTAAGGGAGCGAGAGAGGGACAGAAAGAAGCACAGACAGCAACAGAGCATTGAGAAGAGAGCAAGGGGCGTAGAAAAAGACCAGGGGGCATACGAGAGACGTGGGGGGAGGGGGAGAGAGAAAGGCATCTGGAGAAAACAAGGGACAGATAGGCCAAATGAGGCACAGGGAGAAAACGTAGCGACTAAGAATGGGCCAAGATAAAGAAGGCGCTGCCAGCATCCGGAGCATAGACAAGAACAAAGAGGCAGAGAGAAAGGGTGAGGGGCCTAAGAGAGAAGGGTGGTATGGGGGGGGGGGTTTGGGAAAAGGGAGATACAGGGCAACTCGTCCCAAGAAACAAAGGGAACACAAGGAGATGGAACGGAGCCTAAGAGAACAAGAGGGCAAGGAAACACAGCCAGCTGAAGGGGCACAAAGAGAATGCAGAGGCTATGGGGAAAGGGGCATCAATAAAGGAGCAATGGAAGAGCCCAGGCTAGGGGCTAACTGGTGAAGGGGCACAGGAAGGTGGCAAGTGGTCAGAGGGAGTGTGCACGGGAATATTGAAAGAGAGGCCAAAGGACCAGAGAGATGGTAAGAATGGAGAGGGAGACAGGGCAAAGATGGCACAGGTTAGGCAGGCAAAGGAGCAGACGGAAAGACTGGGGACAGAGAATGAGAGTGGGCTAATTGGGCATAGGCATTGAAGGGGACACAAGGAGAGAATGAGGAAAGTTAAGGATACAGGGCACATGGGGCACAGGGAACAATGTACTATGGCAGGGGGAGAGAGGGAAAAAGGTCACAGGAAGCGAGTTAGGGAGCCCAGGACAGAGAGATTAAAGAGGACCAAATGGAGACGGACAGTCCAACGGGGCCACAGTGGGGGGGGTGTGCGGAGGAATATGGGGCATAGAGAATTGCAGGTAACGGGCAGAAAACACCCAGAGACAATATATAAAGGAAACAGACGGCCGACTAGAGAGCGGTTAGTTGGGGTGAAGGCAGGAAAGGTGTTTTTTTGGTTGATTCACTTTTGGCGCACACTGCTGATTGCACATAAAACGTGATGCCAAAACTGTGCGCTAGCTTGCTTCACTTGTGCAGTCTGCCCATGTTCATTATTGAGCTCTCTGTGCCCTCTGCCTGCAAAGGGACGATGGGTAAAACTGACGATGATCTTAATGTAATATAGAAATACATTCGAGTGGGAGAACGCATTGCAGCCTATGCATATCGCAAACCCATATTATTTCTCAATAAAAATGTGTCTCCAGGTATTTCCTGCCAAACACACATGAGAACGTAATTTGTACATGGACAAATATCCCATGTGTATCTAATTAATACCTGGACAAATGCTACTTGGTTTCCCGCTTCAGGTGCAAACATCCGTCTGGGCCGGAAATTAAATTAACAAAATGCCCTTGCAATCAGGGTCTAAGTGTAGTTACCACAATTTGTATTGATACCCTATGTCCCGACCAACCACCTGCAAAGGGTACAGAGAGATGTGTTCCCGGTGCAGTGTCTCCAGTGTGCCATAAAGTGACCGTGGCACAATCCATGTGCAACGTGCTCCAAGCGCAGAGTCTCATTACAATGAATGTACTTTGGGTTCAAAGCTCACTGCACAATGTAGTGGCCCTTGGAAAATGCCCATGGTGTACACAATCGATATGGCAAGTGCATTAATTCACGAGCTCTAGGTGCAGGGTCCTCTCGGTGCCATGTAGTGATCCTAAAGAAATGTCCATGGCGCGTGTTCCCAGTTCACATGCAATGCTTTTTTGCTTTCATGCGCTCCTAGTGAAGTGCCTCCCCTGTGCCAGGCTGCCTGGAGCGGGGTCGGGGCCTTCTGTTTCTGGGGATTCTCATCAGGACCAAACCTTCACTCTATGTGAAGTCAATAAAACATGTACCCACTAGTGGCACGAGTTGTGAATGGTGGTTTGTGGAGCTACGGCCTAAACGACTGGACAGATATGAGTTTGTTCAAATGTTTGTTGAGCAGTGTCTGTCGGTGAAGGTCTGCTCTCTTCTCACTTGTAAAGCATGCTCCTTCCCTGAAGGACAAACCGAAAGCGTCTTTCGATGTACCGCACGTCTGGGCCAATCATTGCGCCTCTGGCTACGTCACATCTCAGGTCACTGCCCGACTTTCTCCTGAGCTTATGGCTCCTGTGATTGGAAGGAGAATCCTACCAAAGCTAGAGTCAAGGCTTTAACAAGCTTGCGCGGCAGCAGGAGGAGGCGCAGCAGTAGGTGGGAGGAGGGGGCCTGCACTTGCAGGAGCGATAATTCTGCCAAATGGCAGCGCACGCTCCCGCAAGTAGATCGCCTCACATGCATGCGTTACCATTGATGGCAATGGAACGCGTGCACGTTTTTGGCTTAAAAGACAAAGCGATCGGAAAAGGTTTTTTTGCCTAAGTAGCGCATGCGTGCTGCGTGGGCGAGACCTAAAAAATAAATACAAACGCTTACCTTTCACTCCCTGTAATGCTGATTTGGTGATGCAGCGATGGCAAGGTAAATGTGTTTCTTTTTTTAATTTAATAATCCCAATTCTGTTGTCTGTTGACTCCCCCACCCCCTCTATCCCTGCCCCACTGCTCATACCTGCGCTGGACACACCTGCCTTTCAAGCAGTTTTCAGGAATAAATATTAAGACGTTAGCCATCAAAGAAGATGTTAGTCTTCTAATTGACCAATCCTCAAACATTCAGCCTTTTCATGTTAGGCTTTTTGCAGCCCTGCACACAGTGATCAAAACGTTTGTCTTTACCTACCCATGAAGGCAAACACACACCAGACGCAGAGATTACACTTCTTTCTACCATCTCACTTGTCATTCTCAAGGACTCAATGATTTTGTTTCCTCCCATGTATGGGCCTAGCAGGGGACTTGGTAAACGCTGATATTGTGTGAATTGCTATGTCCCCCAAGCACCAACTCTTGAAAGGTAGACTTGCCCCTTTAATTGTCAAACTTCAGCAAGGTATTAAGTGTTAACCGTATGGAAAGAGAATCACCCCATTTATTGCTTTCTAAATAGCCAAAGCATTGATGAGTTCAATAGTAATTAGAAAACGGGAGTGCACTGATTGGCAAGTAGTGGGGCACCCCTTTGCTCCTCCTCCTGGGGTACTGGAGTGAATGTATGACATTGTTCTACATTCTGTTCATCAATTGCTGTTTTTGCATTTGTCACCCCGAGTGGGACGGGTATGCCCAGACGTGGGTCCCATGCTCTCCATGCCACTGGAGTCACGCTATCCTGGTGGAGGGTTGAAACCCCGAAACCAGTCCTAGGATGCTTGTTTCCACTCCAGGGAGGACCTGGCCTGGCTGTTCGGGCTGGACTGTTCCCATTGGGCACAGGGTCAAGACTGATTTGCATATGGCTGGGTCCAAACGGGAATGGCAAGGTGTCCAAAAAAACTATGGATTTAGGCCCAGATCTCTGCACTGGTGTGAATGTATGACATTAGTCTGCATTCTGTCCATCAATTGTTGTTTTTGCATTTGTCAGCCCTAGTGGGATGGGTATGCCCAGACGTGGGTCCCGTGCTCTCCATGCCACTGGAGTCAAGCTATCCTGGCTGAAGAGGGGTGAAACCCCTAAACCAGTCCTAGGATGCTTGTTTCCAGTCCAGGGAGGACCGGGCCTCGCAGTTCAGGATGGACCGTTCCCATTGGGCACAGGGTCAAGACTGATATGCATATGGCTGGGTCCACACTGGAATGGCATGGTGAGCAAAACAACGATGGATTTATGCCCAGATCACTGTACTGGCGTGAATGTATTACATTGTTCTGCATTCTGTCCATCAATTGTTGTTTTTGCATTCTAAATAGCAAAGCATTGATCAGTTCACATGTACTTAGAAAACAGGAGTACTGTGAGTGGCAAGTAGTATCCCTAAGCTCCACCTCCCCACAATACAGAGTCTTGAACTTTCTACCAGGACCCTATATAATCTCACATAGCTCAACATTGCCTCTTCCTACTACCAACAGGCTGCCTGGCTTTCAGCTGAAATTAGAGCCTTGTACAGGCTACTGGCTCCAGTTTTCAAAGCGGACCCTCCCCTAATTACCTCTCTGAAACCACCCCTCTCTTAACAACTGGCAACCAGAACCTTCTGACATCACCCAGATCACACTGTGCTGCTCCTATGTCCTGTTTGTGACATGCTAGGACCCCTTCAATAGAGCTCACTCTTTCCTGAACTCTCTGTGGATCCTTCACTTCAGGCGCTCAAATCTGATCTAAAAAATCGCATCCACCGACAAGAAAGCAAAGAGTGAAGAACAAACAGCAAAGTCAACAACACACAGTTCTTTGACCTTTTTAATGGCACAATAACATATAACTTTCTAAAGAGGCATATTTTTTTATTTAGTAAGAAATGCAAACATTATCTGGCTTTCCTTGCCATTCAGCCTCGATATAAACGTCCATTACACATACCACAGTCTTAATTTGGCCTATAGTAACTAGCCCTGTGACTATTCTATTATGCTTCAAGTTTCCACATTTGTACAGCATTTCAGTTTGAAATGCTATCACATAGGATTACTGCTAAATATATAAACTATCATCAGTGATAGATTGTCAAGATTTAGCACAGTATTTTTGCACGATCGGGGACTGTATTACAGAGGGTGCACCATTGACCTGTTTTTATGCCTCGTGCACTTTGGTATTACATAACGTTCCTCAGACTAGACCACATTCTGATCCAGTGCGGTTCCAAATGGGCTACCCCTCATTGGAATGGAAGCATAGGCTCACCCAAATGACAGCCTGCTTTTTTCCCTGCGTTGCTGGCGCAAGGGCAAGCCGTGCACTGATTGTGCACCACACATGAAGTAGTGCACGGTGTGAAAAGGGGCCCATGAGTTCCATAGTCTTCCCAGGGATCATCCCACAGTCACACACTGCAGGGGGATCCCTTCGCAGGCTTTATAATATTGCTAATTCGGCTGCATTAGAGGATGACCCAACCGGTTTAGACTGCCAGTCTGCATTTATTGTTGAGCTGCCCAAGCAGGCATGCATTCCCACCTGCTCTGGGGCACATTTGTTATGCAGTATGGTAGACTGTCCTGTCTGCTCCCAGTCCACCCAGTTGGGGGCATGTGGCCCAGGCAGTGATCGTGCACCATTTTACTGGTATTAATTGAAAAGGTGACAGCTAATTTTCATGGAAGGTCTGTTTGTTAACACACTACCATAGCCCCTCCACCGGGAAATAGAGAATATAGAATGGGGCGCGTGATGCACTATCAAGAGAACCAATGGGAGCACTAATAAAGCTTCATGTGTGTGCATTGGAGGATACGAAGATTACAATGCATCCACTGAAAGCAGGTACTCTACCTCAGGCTGCTTAATATGGCCATCAACAAACAATGCTCAATCTAGGGTGACCGTGGAGACCCTCTGTGGGGCCCCTTTGAATATCTTCTTAAGAAAGGGGCAGTGAGATGCCAAGGACGGCAGCAGCTGCTGGACTTGAAGAGGAAAACAGTAAAACCCAGGAGATGCATAGCTGAGGCGGACAATTAAAGAGGACTATATGATCATTGTAATCAGTGTAATGCTGGATGCTATCAACAAAGAAGCATGTGGATTTTTTAACCACCTGGGCCGATATCATATGCACACTCTGGCGTCACTGAAGCCTTTCATAGAGGAGAATAATAGGGCAACTAAAGTCATGGCCATCATTGTCTGACGTATAGTCTACAGTGGGTCATTATATAGGGAGAGGGCCCTAACATGATAAAGAGGATACACAAGTAAGCGGCCAGGGTAGTGGATACAGTTTGATATATGTACCATATCTCCCCTACACTTCAAAGGCTGTTAGCTCCATATTAAGGAAAGAGTACATTTCGTGGCCCTCACCTCTGTCTTTAAGAAGTGTGGGGAGAAGCCCTAGAAACATGGAAACCAAGAATTACTGACTACATGCCAGGCAGGGTTCTAGGATATAGTGAGGAGAGCATGCTGGGAACTCCCAAGAGATCACAAAACCATATTTGAAAATAGAATGCTGCAAGTCGAAGGCACAAGACCATAGAATAAACGTCCCGAACAAATTAGTAAAAGTTAGAATGTGGTTAGTTTGAAAAAAAAAGTGGTTGTTCAAATAGTACCTGAGAGAGGTGGGTAAGCACTAGGGACTGTGGAGGGTAGCTGTACCTATCTTCTGCAGCAAATTGTTAAATACTTAGGAATCTTTCATTGGCCCCTTAGCTCGGAGCTAAGCAGTTACATGTTAGCAGGAGGTGTGTGGTTTCCATGATGAGGCCTGCTAGTGTCTTTTGCAAAGAAAGGAGGCTTCCTCTTTGATGTCTCAATGCTTGTTTACATTTTGCAAGATGCGGTCTTCCTCCATTCTTCTGTTTTTTAAACCTACCAAACTGTTGATTATTTCTCACTTCTAACATGTCATGGGACCACCAACGCCAGATGCTTGGCATGCACAGTTGCATGATTTGCAAGGAAAAAACATAAACTTTTGCAAGGTGACCCTCACTGAATGCATTCATACAATATTGCTAGTCTTTGGAAGATGACCCCGCAACTGAATGAGAACAACATTCAATTCCAATGTGTCTATGACTTTAAAAATACAAAGAAAAATCAGTCAGAAGATTTACTCTGTGTGTGAAATGTGCATATGCTGTTCCTCAGTGCGTAAACCTGGCACTGCATGGGATGATGCAGCATGGTTAAGAGGCTACACCCACCTTCTTTCTTGCTAAATGTGTTAGTCTTTGCTTAGGGAGCTCCCAAGAAGGGCACATTACTGCTACTACATTTAGAATGACGTCATTGTTGATTGCTTCCATTTCCACAGGGCATGGGTGTGTGAGTGGCTGTATGGGAGAATGAGTGACTCTGTCAGTGACATTGTGGGTGGGTGAGTCGGTGGGTGGGTGAATGAGTGCATATGCCGGTGTGTGAATGGCTGTACTCAGCATATTGTATTGTATGTTTATGATGGTGAGATGGCTATTACAATACCAGTTGATGAGGGGCAATCCCCCACTTTTCGATCCAAAACATAAGGGAGCTGGCCATAAGTGTTGTAGTGTCAGGTTTGCACTAGCTTAACAATCTGTATTCAACAGGAGCGATGCCAATTTCCTTACCTTCCTACAGCGTGGCGTATACTATGCTGATCTGCAATAGGCCCAGGGAAAGGGGAGTGGGATAAGAGGGAAACAGAGATGCTGACTACCTCGCACTGCCTGCTCTTACAGCTGCGCTCAAGCTGCTCTGCAGAAGCATTGATTTTTAAAATGAGAAATAACTCTTTAAATACTTCACCTTCTAATTTCCAGTTCCCTAACTTTAATATGACATATATGACATTTGTTATACCTTCTGACAGACACTGTATTTTTAACGCTCTTTAGGAAGCAGGAACCCTGGGACTTACTAGAGATGGTACACAAATGTAAATTATATTGTAGATTGAAAGGAATATTTAACAGCTATAACATAAAGAACACACAAAAGTATTGAGCCTTCCATATGACAACCAGCAGTCACTTCCCCAACATTGTCAAAAACCAAAAACTGTATTGTGACTCAAGAAAACATATGCAATTATGCACAAATGAAGCCTGTTCTTGCTCCTTTCATTAAAAAAATGGCTGGTTAGAGTTCACATCCTTTGGAAAGGATGACTCCCATAAACAACATTAAAATATCACATTTTAAATCCCTGAATGTAATGTTATCCTAGAATACTTCTACATATATGAAAGTCTTTGATCTCGCCAGGCATGACATTTTTATTACAAATCTGGCAACAGGGATTCAGCTACAGCAACTGACGGCCTGATTTAGAATTTGGCAGACGGGCTACTCCATCACGAATGTGACAGAAATCCCATCTGTCTTCTTCCATTTGCCATGGGATATAATACTTGTAGTAAAGTGACTGAGAAACCTGTCAACCAAACACTACAAAAAGTCTAATGAGAGTCCAAAGGAGCCCTTGGAGATGTATGTATGTCTGTCTGGCTCAATCCATGTTTCTCGTGTAGTGCACTGTTGCTTCAAAAGTCAAGGTCTCTTTTTAATTCTGTTTTGTTGCTCCATGTTTTCTGTGTCACTCTGATAGCCCTCTTGTGTTTCTGTCTTCGTACAGGTCACCAACTGATTCATTGGGAGTCAGATTTGGCAGTATATTATTTTTTAACTGTACCATTATTCTAGTGTGATGTACCTGCAGCATCTTCAGAAGATGTATTCCCATGATTCATTTACAGGACCATTTTTGTTTTGCATGAATGATTGAAAGGTAGGGCATAGTGGTAAGGCGTATTGACTAGAATGGTCAGTTCATCTGCAGTAAACTCCTACATTGATCCACCACCTACCTACCTCAATGATCGCGTTTTCATGAGTATTGGCAAGTAAGGGTTTCTGCTGCAATTGTCAGTAGAAATGATGTTGGAGGAGCTGGATGTGGTGGGGGGGGGGGGGATGCTGATCTGGATATTTGTTCCATCAGCTGCATTCTTTTTAGGTCTCGCCTTATTCTATTCTGCAAGGAATGAATTGCGAGTCTAATGCCGCTGAACCACTACTTCAGGCCAAGGGCTCTCCTCCAGCGGATTTTGGACAGTTCACGTGAATCACAATCACGTGACCTTCTCTCATGCACGAGCCTTCCCCCTAGCAGCAGCATTTCTCCTTTCACGGCCGCCAGGCCACATCAAAGGGTTCCGCTGCCCCGCCCCCTGCTTCACGGCCATCTGTTCCCCAGCTCCAGCACCTCCCCTCTCTCTCCCCGCATGCAGCCTTTCTCGGATTTCTCCTCCCCCTCCCCAGCCAGCTTCCCCAGGCCGTGTTCCCTCCCACCTTTCCTCCTCTCTGTCCCTCTCTCTCCGTATATCCTTTAACTTTGTCCACCTCCTCCTTTATCTCAGCTCCCGTCTTTCGCCTGCTTCACACATCAAAGCCATCAGCCTCCCTCCCACCTCCCCCCTAATTGCTTTGCTTTCACTTTCACGGCCACGAGGCCATGAGCTACTTCAAAGGGATCTGCTCCCCGCCTCCCCCCAACCGCTTGCATTTCCCGTACTTGTTTCTCTTTGCTCATATTTCACTTTCTCCATTTTACCCTTTCTTCGCTCTCAATCTAACACTCTCGCCTTTTAACATCGAGTTCTATATGTGTCTTACTTCCCTTGTTCTTTTTCTCCAATTCTTTTTGCAGGTCTTGCCCGTTTTCTCTCTCTCTCTTGTTAGCTCCCCTTTCTACCTCTCTTTGTTTCTCTCTCTGCCCTTCTCTGTTTAACCCACCCAGGCCACCGTTGCTCTCCATCTAAGCCTCTCTCTTCCAGCATTTTAAATCGTGCGTCGATGCAGTATCTTCTCCCACGGGTACATCACCAGGCAGGAGTCAGCACGCGCCTCCCGGAACACGAGGACGTTTCGTGACCATCTCTTTGCATCATGATATAGTTGACATCGATATGCTTACGTGTTTATCAGGAGGGAAGAGGAATAATTGTCCTATCGGTTCCCCAGAACATATCAGTGTTAATCAAACGTGGATAGGACACTTGTAACCACTTTGCCAGGAGATATATAGTGTAAAACCCTCATAAACGCCGTGTATGTCGAATAGCGGTTTATCTTATTCTCCGCCCCACACTGGCGTTGTGGCAATAGTCATAGGGTTAGACAACTTGTGCTTTGCCAGCCTCGCCCGAGGCAATCTCTGGTGTATTGTGGCAGTATCCAGAGAAAAAGGTTTTACCCCACTGGTAAGTTGTCATGAAAAGTAAAAAGTAAAAATAGTCTCCAATCAACAAACTAATCTTTATTCACATCGTTGGGCAACTATAATAAAAATAATGAATGGGTATGCTCTTAGGACTGAGTTAAGGGTCCTCAGCATATCACTTTAGTGGAATACGTCAACATGTTTCAGCTCACTGGGCCCGTAGGTCTATGGAGCCTTCGTCAGGACAGAAAAACATATACACAAATAAAATACTTTCACTATTTGTGAAGTAATGGGTAACTCATAACTTAATAGCCTTACCCACTGTGGTTCAGCATTCACCACCTAAGGGCGAGAAACGGGTCAGTACTTGGCTTTAATTATTGTGGTAGAGGCATACTAAATTTATATGCTTACTGTGTGTACTAATTTTACACGTATACTTCTTTAAGGTACATTTTTGAAGGAAAACACTATTTATAGAAACACTCATGGCGAATTAAACAAGGGAGACAATATAGTGAAGGAGCGGTCATAGTTATGTCAGTTCACAGGTAAAAAACGAATTACTCTTGTAGATTAGACAAGTCAACATTGGAGCTTTATAAATGACTGCGTGTATGTATAGTCGAAATTATAGCATCTCTACGTAAATTTGACAGGTAACGAATGCATAACTAAGAACTCTCATTAACAAGTTGTTCATACCTCTATTTAGGGTGAATATGTTGCGAACCTGGGAAGAGTGGGAGAAAATACAACAAGGGCAGTAGTCTTTTTGTTTTTAAACACGGGAAGTGTGGGTAAAAATCGAGGTTCCTCGTGTGAGGTCTTACCTAGAACTTGCATCAATTATACTCCCTCAGAGGGTATGGACAATTAGTCCCAGGCTGTAAAGGTACCAAGATATATAAAGGTTACTTAGTGTTACCCGTGTATGTTGCGAGTTTTTGGTAAAGTTCCAGCCCTCACCCGCGTAGGAAACTGGTTCCGCGTCTTGTGCTGGCGCTGCCCTCTGGACGCCGGAGCCACGTTTCCGGCTGGGTTTTCAAAGGTAACGTGTAGTCGTTATAGAAAGAGGACTGGCCCAAGTACGGAGAGCTCGTAATCGTGCTAAAAATACGATTATTTTCTAAATGATGTTTTTAAATGATGTTATCGATTAAGGTGGCTTTGATGATGAAATTGTATGTATGCGCATTTTGATTTTTCGAAGCGCGAACTCAGATCTTAAAAATACCCAGGCACTCAAAAGCTATATGGTGAGTTTGTACATCAGACAACGTGTAAATTTTATTGAGCGAAATGGTTTAATTCGCCATGAGTGTTTCTATAAATAGTGTTTTCCTTCAAAAATGTACCGTAAAGAAGTATACGTGTAAAATTAGTACACACAGTAAGCATATAAATTTAGTATGCCTCTACCACAATAATTAAAGCCAGGTACTGACCCGTTTCTCGCCCTTAGGTGGTGAATGCTAAACCACAGTGGGTAAGGCTATTAAGTTATGAGTTACCCATTACTTCACAAATAGTGAAAGTATTTTATTTGTGTATATGTTTTTCTGTCCTGACGAAGGCTCCATAGACCTACGGGCCCAGTGAGCTGAAACATGTTGACGTATTCCACTAAAGTGATATGCTGAGGACCCTTAACTCAGTCCTAAGAGCATACCCATTCATTATTTTCATTATAGTTGCCCAACGACGTGAATAAAGATTAGTTTGTTGATTGGAGACTATTTTTACTTTTTACTTTTCATGACAACTTACCAGTGGGGTAAAACCTTTTTCTCTGGATACTGCCACGATACACCAGAGATTGCCTCGGGCGAGGCTGGCAAAGCACAAATTGTCTAACCCTATGACTATTGCCACAACGCCAGTGTGGGGCGGAGAATAAGATAAACCGCTATTCGACATACACGGCGTTTATGAGGGTTTTACAATATATATCTCCTGGCAAAGTGGTTACAAGTGCCCTATCCACGTTTGATTAACATTGATATGCTTACAACAGGTGTCCTGGAAATACCATCTATTTCCAAATCTTCCTGAAATAAAATGGCATCCGCCTAGGCGCTGTATTGAACTGCATTGAAATTACAGTTATGTAGCGCTAGGCACCCTTGACTAGACGCGGAAGCGCTATATTTTGTGTTAGGAAAATGAAGCATGTGCTCTGCTGATCAGTGCTGGTCAAGGTGGGTTAATGGCATTTTAATGGCAGCCGGTGTGTGACGAGTGTATGACCGGTCTCTGTTACAAACACTGATGTCGTTGTCCAAGTATATCCGCCCAGTGGGGACAGCCCAGGTGAGGAGGGGTGGGCTTAGCTTGGCTCTGCGGCTGGGTTCTCTGTCTCACTTTATCAGGTACAACATTAAACCAGAGGAAACCCTACATTGTGGCACGGCTTCCAGCTGTCCTTAATCACGCTTGTCCCCTGCAATTCACTGCTCACCACACCGCCCCCTCGGAAAATATTTCGGAGTAAAACCATAGCACAGTGGTCAGATTTCTATCCTTGTAATATAGATCTGCCTACATTTAATGCACACCAGAGTGAACTTTTCTCACCGACATCTGTGGGTACGTGTAGTTCCTTCCTCCATATGCAATCACCTCACATCCAATATTGTATGTATTTTATTTCACATATGTTAATGGGGTATCTGCCTATTAGGAAACAACTGATTCATAAAATGATAATTTATTTTTCACTAAAACGTTTTAAGTCTATTAATGAGAAGGACTAATTAACAGACATAAAACACTTTATGTGAGATCTATGCAAACACATGCACAGAACAAAATTCTCGGCAAGACCCAGGCTTCAGACAAGATCATACCTTTTTTGGAGACAAACCACTCCATCCCTAAAGGTTGCACTTTCTTCCTCAGTCCCATATCTGTTGTTTTCCCTTGTCTCTGAGCCTCTGTTTCATTTCTCCTGTTCCTCCTGAAGGCTTCGAGTTAATCTTACTACAGAGTGCAGAAAGTGCCGGGAAAACACTCAGCATAACTTAACTAAAAACACACACACACTCACTCAATAACTCCCTCATCTCTCCCTCCATCCCCCCTCCCTCCCTTTCTCCATCTTCCCTCTGTCTCTCGACCACGCTCTCTTCTTCTTCCCTCTTTCTCTCTGTTCCACCCTCCCTCTTCTCCTTCCCACTTCCCTCTCTTCCCTCTATCTCCCACTCTTTCTACCACCCCTCTCTCTCCTTCCCTCCCTCTCTGCTCTCTTCCCACCCTCTCCCTCCTCTTCTCTCTCTCCCCTCTTCACCCTCCCTCTTTCTCTCCCTCTTCTTCCTTCTCTCCCACTTCCCTCTCCCTCTTGAACTCCCCTCTCCCCCTCTCTCCCCCTCCCTCTTGCACTCCCCTCTCTCTCCCCCTTCCCTCTCTCTCTTGCACTCCCCTCTCTCCCCTTCTCTCTCTCTCTTGCACTCCCCTCTCTCTCTCCCTTCCCTCTCTCTCTTGCATTCCCCTCTCTCTCCCCTTCCCTCTTGCACTCCCCTCTTTCCCCCTTCCCTCTCTCTCTTGCACTCCTCTCTCTCGCACCCTTCCCTCTCTCTCTTGCACTCCCCTCTCTCCCCCTTCCCTCTCTCTCTTGCACTCCTCTCTCTCTCCCCCTTCCCTCTCTCTCTTGTACTCCCCTCTCTCTCTCTCCCTTCCCTCTCTCTCTTGCACTCCCCTCTCTCTCCCTTCCCTCTCCTCTTGCACTCCCCTCTCTCTCCCCCTCCCTCTCTCTCTTGCACTCCCCTCTCTCTCTCTCTCTCTTCCCTCTCTCTCTCTTGCACCCCCTCTCTCTTGCACTCCCCTCTCTCTCTCCCACTCCCTCTTGCATGCCTCCTCTCTCTCCCTCTCTCGCACTCCCATCTCTCCCTCCCCCTTCCCTCTCTCTTTCACTCGCCTCTCTCTCTCCTTCACCCTCTCTCTTGCACTCCCCCTCTCTCCTCCTTCCCTCTCTCTCTCTTGCACTCCCCTCTCTCTCTCTCCCTTCCCTCTCTCTCTTGCACCCCCTCTCTCCCCTTCCCTCTCTCTTGCACCCCCCTCTCTCCCCTCCCCTCTCTCTCTTGCACTCCCCTCTCTCTCTCTTCCTTCTCTCTGTTGCACTCCCCTCTCTCTCCACCTTCCATCTCTCTCCCCCTCCCCTCTCTCTCTTGCACTCCCCTCTCTCTCTTCCCTCTCTCTTGCACTCCCCTCTCTCTCCCCCTCTCTCTTGCACTCCCCTCTCTCTCTCTCTCTCTCTCTCTCTCTCTCTATCTCTCTCTCTCTCTCTCTCTCTCTGCCTCTTGCACTCCCCTCTCTCTCTCTGGCACCCCCTCTCTTGCCCTCTCCCCCTTGCACTCCCCTCTCTCTCTTGCACCCCCTCTCTCCCCCTCTTGTATCCCATCTCTCCCCCTTCCCTTTCTCTCTTGAACTCTGCTCTCTCTCCCCCTTCCCTCTCTCTTGCACTCCCCTATCTCTCCCTTCTCTCTCTCTTGCACCCATCTCTCTCTTCCTTCCATCTCTCTCTTGCACTCCCCTCTCTCCCCCTCTCTCCCTCTCTCCCTCTCTCTCTTGCACTCCCCTCTCTCTCCCCCTTCCCTCTCTCTTGCACTCCCCTCTCTCCCTCTCCCCCTCTCTCTTGCACTCCACTCTCTCTCCTCTCGCCCTCTCTCTCTTCCACTCCCCTCTCTCGTCCCCTTTCCTCGCTCTCTTGCACTCCTCTCTCCCTCCCCCTTCTCTCTCTCTCTTGCACTCCCCTCTCTCTCTCTCCCTTCCCTCTCTCTTGCACTCCCCTCTCTCTCTCCCTTCCCTCTCTCTCTTGCACTCCCCTCTCTCTCCCCTTCACTCTCTCTCTTGCACTCCCCTCTCTCCTTCTCCCTTCCCTCTCTCTCTTGAAACCAGTCTCTCTTGCACTCTCCTCTCTCTCTCTCCCTCTCCCTCTTGCACGCCCCCTCTCTCTCCCTCTGTCTCTTGTACTCCCCTCTCTCCTTCCCCCTTCACTCTCTCTTGCACTCCCCTCTCTCTCTCCTTCCCCCTCTCTCTTCCACTCCCCCTTCCCTCCCCCTTCCCTCTCTCTCTATTGTACTCCCCTCTCTCTCTCTCTCCCTTCCTTCTCTCTCTTGTACCCCCTCTCTCTCCCCTTCCCTCTCTCGCTTGCACTCCCCTATCTCTCCATTCCTTCTCTCTCTTGCACTCCCCTCTCTCTCCCCTTTCCCTCTCTCTCCCCCTTCCCTCTCTCTCTTTCACTCCCCTCTCTCTCCCTCTTCCCTCTCTCTTGCACTCCCCTCTCCGCCCTCTCTCTTGTACTCCCCTCTCTCTCCCCTCTCTCTTGCACTCCCCTCTCTCTCTCTCTCTCTTGCACTCCCCTCTCTCTCCCTCTCTCTCTTGCACCCCCTCTCTCTCCCTCTCCCCCTTGCACTCCCCTCTCTCTTGCACTCCCTCTATCCTCCTCTCTCTCTCTTGCACCCCCTCTTTCCCCCTTCCCTTTCTCTCTTGCACCCCCTCTCTCTCCCCTTCCCTCTCTCTCTTGAACTCTGCTCTCTCTCCCCTTCCTTCTCTCTCTTGAACTCTGCTCTCTCGCCCCCTTCCCTCTCTTGCACTCCCCTCTCTCTCCCTCTCCCACTCTCTCTCTTGTTTGAAGTGTCACTCACATTCTAATCACCCCACAATATATATCGAGAGGGGCAGTGTTTCTGCCTTTTTCAGCCATTGCCTTACTTAATGTCAATGAACCCACACCACACAATTACACTCTACTGAAAACAACATACACTCCACACAATTCCACTCAGTGCCACATAATTATATTGTACATAATTACACTGCGCTCAACGCAACATACACTCCAAATACCACTGAGTGCCACATAATTACACACCACATAATTGCACTCTACTGAATGCAACACACACTCCACACAATACCACTCAGTGCCACATACTTATATGCTACATAATTACAATGCAACATACACTCCAAATAATACCACTCAGTGCCTCATAATAACACTCTACTGAATACACCATATACTATTCATAATACCACTCAGTGCCACATAATTACACACCACATAATTACACTGCACTCAACGCAACATACACTCCAAATACCACTCAGTGCCACATAATTTTATGCTACATCTTTACACTGCGCTCAACGCAACATACACTCCAAATACCACGCAGTGCCCCATAATTACACGCCACATAATTACTCTATCTATTGCCCTCACTCTGTCGGTCTATCTATCTGTCTGTCTATCGCCCTCACTCTATCTATCTATCGCCCTCACTCTATCTATCTATTGCCCTCCCTCTATCGCCCTACCTCTATCTATCGCCCTTCCTCCTATCTATCGCACTCACTTTATCTTTCTATCGCACTCACTCTATCTATCACTTCACCGCAGCATCACTCAGCTCCACCACAGCATCCCTCAGGGGCACCACAACATCACTATGCGCTTCCCACAGCATCACTCAGCGTCACCACAGCATCAATCTGTGCAACCATTCAACAACAACTTGGTCAAATATGTTCTCTCAATGTTTCAAGATTTATTACAAATGTCACGAAAAAGGTGTTAATATTTCACTTCTGTTCTTGGATTTTCGTCACAATAAAATACACTGAACATAATCTTCACAAAATGTATTTACAAAAGTTTACGCTATTGCCATTATAAATTACAATAACTTTTATTTGAGTATTAATTATTGATAAAAAATAAAAGCCATTGTTATATCAATACATCGAAGTCACGTAAATACAACACATATTGCATTACAAATGCTATAGGTGTCACATTTGCGAAAGTTATAACTATTGGCATTGTAAATGACAAACCTATTAAGTTTGCTATTTTCAAAACCAACACATAAATTAATAAATTGTCATTTACAATACCAATAGCTCAAACTTTCCTAAAGCGAGACCTATTGCATTGCAAATGCTTGTTCTTAGTGATTTTTTCCGAGGCATGTATATTCCCAGCTATTTGGATGGTGTAAATACCCATAATTTAACCCTGTAATAATAATGTTGTCTTTGTTGATAAGGGAGCGCATGCAGGATTATTTTCTGTAAAATTGTGAAAGATTAGAGATACTATTGCTCACATAGAATATCTGGTGAGGAATAGTGCCTTTCAATCTGAATGAAGGGCCAGACGTACAAATACATTTTGCAATCTTAAACTCTCAGATTCACCAAATCACAGAGATTGCAGTCGAAAAAAAGATCTAGATGTGTATTTAACCCATTTTGGGAGTCAGAAAATCCTTTCCAACTAGCAATATGGGTTTATGACCCAGACTACCATTTGGAAGGGGTGTGAAAGGGGCGTCCCTCCTCTTTGTGATTCATTGTATGAGTCATCAATTGTTTGCAGCCAAAAATCCTGGTTGCAAACCAGTTTACAATCCATGGGGTTTAGCTTGTACTTGGACGGTACTGGAGCAGATTTACTGCATGGTAACGATAAATTCACTGGTGAATTTACAATGTCATCTGTAGTGTGCAACCCGACCTGTGGACCTATGGGTGGTGGAAAAGAGTATGCACAGCCACTCTCTTTATTATAATTGCAAAAATAATAACTAGCCCCAATGAATATGGATGTTTTCTCCAATACTTAAACCACTGCTAAGTAAATATTGCTAAAGCTGCTGTTCCGGAAAGACACTGGCCCATGGCCAATGCTTCTTTCTCAAGTAAAAGCAAAAGCACATGCTCTGACTTAGGCGAAACCTAAAAAGTGGTCCACAGAAAGCTGACAGTTTATCTATATTCACCATGTCGCCTTGGAGATTTTGAGTCCCCTACATTTCAAAGACTGTATTAGTTCCGTATATTTATTTATTTAGAAGGATTTATATAGCGTGAACAAGAAGACCCTTGCTCTTTACAAGGCAGATATAGGAAAACAAAACAGTTCAGTGAAACCACACAATCATATTACAAGATATATACAAAGTCCATGTGAATTAAGATAAAAGAATAGATTGCTCTTCTTTTTTGAAAGATACAAAAGAGGGATTCAGTCTGGTTTATGAGGGCAGTGCATTCCAGATCCTGGGCACTATACCCGAGAAGGCCCAGTTGTGTGTTTTCTTCTTGGCAAATTGTTGTGGTTTTAGAAGGTTACTGGAGCTCCTGGAGGATCTGTTGCCACAAGAAAGTACCAATATCTGTACCAGGTAACTTGGAGTGTTGTGATGGATGGCCTTGTGTGTCAGACGTGCGATTTTTAGATGCATCCTGGCTTTGAAAGGTAGCCAGTTGAGGGCTCTAAGGTCAGGGGAATGTGACAGTTTCTTTAAAGGAAAGAGTACGTTTCATGGGCCTCACCCCTGTCATTAAGAAGTGAGAGGAGAAGCCCTAGAAAAATGGAAACCAGGAATTACTGACTATATGCCAGGTACGGTCTAGGACATAGTGAGGAGGGTGTGATGAGAACTCCTAAGAGATCACACAACCACATTTGAAAATAGAATGCTGCAGGTTGAAGGCCTAGGACCATTGAATAAACGTCCCAAGCAAATTAGTAAATACAAGAATGTGATATTTTTTTTTAATTGGTTGTTCAAATAGTCCCTCAGGGAGGTGGGTAAGCACTACGGTCTGTGGTGGGTAGCTGTAACTATCTTCTGAAGCAAATTGTTATATATTAGACATCTTTAATTGGCACCTTAGCTCGGAACTGAGCAGTTACATGTTAGCAGGAGGTGTGTGGTTTCCATGATGAGGCCTGCTAGTGTCGTTTGCAAAGAAAGGAGGCTTCCTCTTTGATGTCTCAATGCTTGCTTACATTTTGCAAGATGCGGTCTTCCTCCATTCTTCTGTTTTTTAAACCTACCAAACTGTTTGTTGATAATTTTGTTACTTCCTTTCTGGGGTTAGAAGGACTCCAACACCGGGGAGGATTACCTGATGTGTTGCACCATCCATCCGACACATTAACACTTAGATGGGCAAAGGAAGATAACCAGAAGAAAATATTTTAAAGAGGCGTTGTGGCGTTTTGGGTACACTGAGATTGACTATGGTTACCTTCGTTCAATATAAAGATGCATAACAGTGATAGCATTTCTTGAACAATGGCATGATAATGCTAGTGAGATATGAATGTTTAGAAGTGTGCAAGGTAATGCAAAAAACAAACCCTGTGAATATTTGCATACTTTGTTCAGTGCATTTCGGGAAATTCCATGAAAATGATGTGAAATTATTTGGTCACAAGGACATACCACTAGCACAGAAAAAGTCTTTTGTGTCTGCCATTTTGTGAATGGGGCATGACACCATTGACTCCTGCCTGTGAGAGAGCGCAATTTGAATAAAATGTATATCTGAGTCATATTTAGGAGCATATCATATAAACGTAGGAATGAAATGTATATCGAACGAAAAGTTGACGTCTATAGCATAAAGGTCAACAGAAGTGATAACGTGGTATAGGAAATAAATGTAACTGTATTCACTTTAGGATGTATTAGATTTAGAAAGCTCGTATATGTAGTGGGCTAATGTAGAAATGTGTAGAAATGCTCATGAACAGAAGAACGTGCAAAGTAGAATTCATGTACGTGTGTAACTTTAAATGCAGAAACGGCGAGACAACGTAACATGGAGAAATGTGCAAGAGCATATATAGCATAATATAATGAAGAAGAATATAAAGCTATATTCTATGTATTAAGGTTCATATTCTACGTAATTATATTCTATGTAAAATGTATTCACACATGAGCAAAGTATTTGCTAAAAGCGATCATATATGAATGTATGTTAAAGGTTATACTGTGTAGAAGAAGTTGTAGGAATTTTAGAAGAGTTTAGGTCATTTGTGATTATAACCTGACTGACCAAGGGTTCGCAGGAGCATAGTCCAAAGTATGTAATTTAGTGGGCTCACAGGAGTCGTGAATAGCCTGCATTTGAAGGTGCGAGCCGAAGAGTCTAGCATTTGTTAGATTTAAGGTGACAAATGTCGAACGAAGTTTATTGCCTAAACATGAGAGGAGACGATTGGAATTTGAGTCTTGTTTTGAATGACTATTCGCAAGATCCAGTAAGGTCAAGAATCATAGTTGTAAGTTAAAGTCTTGTTTAAGTTCATTTGACTTTTGATCTGAAAAGTGTCAGTTGAAGTCGCCAACAAGAAGATGAAGATGACATCTAAGAAGAAGGGTCAACCTAACGGACGACGCAAAGAGATGAAGCAATGGAAAGAGCCAGAAACTGACATCATCGGGGAAAGTCCGTGGTGGGCGTCAAGGGGCGTTCCACCCACACTGTGATTGTGTATTTTAGGGACAGCACCCCGGGGAGAAGAGAGCAAGAGCGAAGGCGCAGATGGCTGAGAGTTAGGAACAAGCGCTGAGAAAGATCAGAGCGCAAGGGAGCAGTAGGCCGAGGACCCTTATAAGAGCGGATGGGTAGGCAGAGAGGGTACTGCTTCTTAAACTTAAGTTACCTTTAGAGGCTAAGAGAGTTTGAACTTCTTAGGGAGTCAAACTGCTGACACCTTTTTAGGGTTCTAGAAATTTGCGAAGTAGGGATGTCACCTAGTATAGAGTAGGGACAGATTTAACTTGATTATTTTTCTCTTTCTGTAGATGGCGCAAAGGAACCACTTCACATCGATGCTTTGTAATTTCTGATTTTGGAATTGGTTTTGTATTCTTTATATACTTTGAGGTTTATCCTGAGAGGATTGTATTTGCATTTAAAATTGACTTTTATATAAAATTTTCAAACTTTATCAGTTGTAAGTGGTTCTTCAGAGTGGCGTCAGTTAATGGGGTTTATCTAACCTATACAGAGGTTGTCTTTTACTCAATGACAGATACCAACGGTCCAAAAATAGTTGAATGAGATAAGTCATCAGATTAATTATAAAGGAGATCAAAATCTCATTCCCCGCAGTTGGTAGCAGAGGATGGTTATCTTCTTGAGAAAGACGACCTAGGCCAGGTTTAGTTTACCCCAAGGTCCCTAGTCATCGACGACCAGAAGAAGAATCCCTGCCGAAGAAGGTGCTGACGGTGCGTCGAGAGAAAAGCAGCAGAGTCGGTCGAGAGTGAGTATAAGGGTCATGCGTTGTAAGATTGCGGTGTTTTATGTTGTACCTGTGTTGTAATGTCAAGCGGAGTTGAATGCCTGTAGTGTGATTGAGGGAAGGTTGTGAGCACGCGCAACCGGATAAAATCTTAAGATCCAGAGAAGGGCTTAAGTGGTTCGGGTGTATCGAACACCCAGAGTAATTTGTCTACCATTTAAAGGGGGTCATGAGGTACCATTGATCGCCCGCAGACCGATGATAGGGGGAGCGTTTGAGTGAGTGTATGAGTAAACGCATGCTGGTCGTACGTTTACTGTGTGTAAGTAACCTATCAGTTGAGGTGAACGTCTGACCGTAAGAGGAAGACGTCTTGCCAGTTGAGGTAGCAATTACAGTTAGACTGTGGCCGTACAGTCAGAGAAAAGTGATCGCTTGGACGGAAGTAGTCATTTTTCGGCGTATGAATGAAACGCATGTGAGACCGCGAGACGAGTTGAGAAAGAAGGAAATTGCTGCAGAGAGAACGAGTGACGTCAGCGTAGAGTCGCGCTGAGATTGGTCGGTTAGCGTAGAACCGCACTGGGATAGGCTGATTAGCGAGAGTCGTACAGGGATTGGTGGTTGTCAACAGGACACAAATAAGGAAGAGAATTAATAAGAGAAAATCGTAGATTATCCAAAATGAAGTGCTTTAAGGGTTTAAGGAAAATCTTTAGGAGGAATAGAAGAAACTTATATGCTGGAGAAGAAGCTCCACCAGAAGGCACACCAGCTTATCATATGGCAGTAAATGTCGGCTTACACTCGATATTGTGGATCTCCGAGTGGAATAGGCTAACTGAAGGGGAAAAGGAACTGACGTTTCCGAGATTCGGAACGTTTAAACTAGACGTGTTGAACCAACTGAAAGCGGTAATGCTTGCAACAAGACCTCTACCGAGGCCAACACAATTCGAAGCTCTTAGTGCATGGTTTAGAGCAGCACACGAGAAGAGTTTAAAGAGACGTCAGGAACGAGTGAGACGATCAGTAAAGGCAGTACAGGATGCCAAATGGGATGAAGAAGCTAAGAAGTGGAGAGTGCAAAGGATAGAAGCGGACAAACTGTTCACCATGATAGAAGCCACGGGAGAAAAGAAACCTCTAGAGGAGGAAGATGAGGAAAGCGAGACGGAGGAGGATCTAATAGATAGGCTGTTAACAGATAGACCACCTCCATATAGCGGTGAATCTGCAAGTCCCATATTACAGCAAGGGGACGGAGCTAGGTGGGGTGAATATAAATCGATCCCAGTAACAGAATGGGACTCCAACAAGAGTGAGGAAATACCCCAAGCTAGTTCCGAACAGAGAGTAGTGGGAAGATTCGTGGTCCAGAAGGTGCCAGAGACGCAATGTGCAAAGTCGTACCAAATGCCAGACGCTCTACAAGTACCTTTTACCATAGGCCCTATAGTGTCAATCTACAACCCAGAGGGGGTCCAGCAGGAGGAACAGGCACGATGGGACAGGGAAAGGGCAGAGATGGAGAATAGGAATAACACGATGAATCCTCAAAGACAGAGATTAGCACCAGTGAGTCGGAGTACCCCATTAGATTCCGCGACGGGTCCCTGGATAGAACAAGGGGGTCAAAGAGCATCAATGGATTTGAGGGGGCCAAAACCGAAATCCTATAAGGAATTAAGGGAATATCTGAAAGAATGGGATACTGCCGAAGAGGCTCGGAATAAAAGTTTAGAAACAGGAGCAGAGTGGAGAGACCAGGATAACAAGATCCTCTCTCATTGTGGAGCTGGCGAAAGCAGCCCGGAGTGGGAGAGAGGGAGTCAAGGAAGCAGGGGAGATACGTGCCCTACCATTAGCGGCAATAGGCAAATGTGCGATGACAGGAGTGCAGGGTGTGGCGAAGTGCCTCGCGTCACTTTCAGTGAAGGAGAACGAAGGACGCAGGAATACCGAAACACTTTCAGGTGCACACACCATACTCCGGATGAAAATGTGCAACATTGGAATCACGGGAACATAGAGAGTCGTGAAACGTCTCGACATGCCTCCGGTGATTACGGACTGAGTCACGGGAATATAGGGAGTCGCGAAACGTCTCGCCATACATCCGGTGATCACGAACGAGATCGCGGGAGCATGGAGAGCCATGAAGGTCCTTATCGTTTGTTGAGTGATACCAGACAGCAAGCAAGTTACAGTGGTTTAGAACAGCACGGAGGATCCTATCTTGTATCTGGAGAAACCGAATCGAAAAGACGGAATGTAGGGTTGAAGGATGGAGCATTGTTCCACCACACCCCAAGAGAAGATGGAAAAGCTTGGGATCTAGAGAGGTGGGAACAAAGAGATGGAAGAAAAATTCCTCATAACTCACCTGTGCTTAGGCGTAGGGCGCATAGTGGAGGAGAGAGGGATGTAAGAGAACAACCTAGGACTGACGTATTGAGAGCTGAAATAAAAGCAAGACGCATAGATGTAATGAGTTTAAAATCAGACTTAGATGAAATAATCGACGGCACAGTGGCAATCGAGAGGTTAGAGCTATACGCACCAGATGAGATTCTGTTTTTGTCTAAAGACGTTACTCGAAAAGCGAGAGCAGCTCATGAAAAGTTATCTGAATTGGCAGAAAAATACATGATAGACATATCACGAACTAAGGCTTTACAGGCCAATCATAGGCTGAATTGCACGGATCTAGATCTAGATGAGCGCAGAACGATTGGATTAAGAGTACACATAAGGGAATTGGTCATGTGTATTAGGATATGGAGAGATCTGGATAGATGGGAGGAAAGATGGTCTAAGAAGGGATCTGTCAGACGGAGTACACTTGTGAAGTCTCAGGATACAGACCTAATGCGAATGGAAGCTTTCCCTTTGCGATACATCGCGAACGGAAACTACGTGCATGTACCATGGAGTAGGGGGGATTTAGCGGCATTCACTAATTCCTTCCCGAAGCTCAGAGAAAGCAGGTAGAGAGATTCGTGAAGATCTCTAAGGTACTGTGGATCGATTTGAACACATTGTTCGATATCGTGGTACCCGGAGATTTGTGGACGGCATGCAAACTTAGTATTGAATGGCCCGCTTGTGAGCCTCCGAGGAATGCACAGACAGGCGGTCCATCAGATAGAGTCATGGAAAAATATGAAAGAGTAATAACATGGCTAAAAGAGAAAGTGCCGGTGCAAGACATAGACTGGGTTAAGATAGATCGAACAACTCAGGAGCCTAAAGAGACAGTCCACGAGTTCTATGAAAGGTTATTGAAAGCATTTAAACAGTACAGTGGGTTAGACGTAATGGATCCTAAAGACATAGGACAGTTTGTGTCGAAGTTTGTTCTCGGATTGAGACCAGACATAAGCCTAATGATTCAACAGCACTTGATCTGTTGGCAGAACAAACCTTTAGACGAAATTCTGAGGTATGCAAGATACTGTAGCGATGAGATAGATACAAAGGCAAAGAAGCTTAAGGAAAAGCTGATGTTAGTACAGATGCAAGCAGCTGGAAAGGGTGGACAGCGACAACAAGGAATAGGAACGCAAGCAAAGAAACAGAATAATCAGAGCAGAGATGAGGAAGAAAGACCGAGACCGAGAATGGATATCGCAACACTGAAAAGGACAACCAGGTGTCATCAGTGTAACGAGGTGGGACATTGGAGACGCGAGTGTCCTTATAACATTGAGACAGGGGAATTAGAACAGGAGGAGGAAGAGGTACAGAACAACGTGGTTAAGGGAGCAACAGTCCCGAAGGGAAAGTTTATCAAAGGGGGGACTCAGACTCCTCGAGCCCCGTTTCCTCAACCGCCTCGAATTACGAATGGAGGGAAAACCTATAGACAAATGCCATTATTCGTAGGAGGAGAAGAATGCTACTACGTTGATCCTCTTACAGGGCAACGAGTAAATAGGGAAGAAGACTGTACTTTAGGAGCAGCCCTGGAAGTAGATCAGAGAGGACCATACGTAGAAGCTGAAGTAGCTGGATGTCCTACGACCTTTTTGGTGGATACGGGAGCCACTAGATCCACGTTGAGATCAGCGGTAGTCCCAGGTCTGCCAATATCAGGAGAAATGATTCAGGTGGTAGGAGTCGCAAACAAGAGGATGACGAATCCTCTGACAGAACCAGTGTCAGTAAAGATAGGGAATTACAGTGACGAACATCAGTTTGTGATCTGCGATTCTAGCCCGGTGTGTTTGTTAGGAAGAGATCTGTTGTGTAAACTGAATTGCACAATACATTGCACACCTGAAGGAGTAGAAGTGCAGACCAATGATGAGGATGCTGATTTTAAAGTTGTGAACTCGCAGGAATGCGTGGAACTATATCCTACCTTGACAGTGGAGGAGCTCCCACAGGATTTGAGGGAGAAAGTGTCAGCTGAGGTGTGGGATTTTACTGGAGAAGAAATAGGATTAATCAAGGGAGTAGAACGAGTAAAGATTATGGTAAGACCCAATGCCGAGTATCCAAGAACACCACAATACAAGTTGACACCAGAGACGATTGCAGGAATAAAGCCTGTGATCGAATCCATGATTAAACAGGGAATACTGAAGGAGATCGTGGGTAGTCCATGTAACTCACCGATTATGGGTTTACAGAAGCCTAGTGGAAAGTACAGAATAGTGCAGGATCTTCGAAAGATTAATAATATTGTTGTCTCATGTTGTCCAGTGGTACCGAATCCATCAGTGATATTATTTCAGATACCGTTCCAAGCTGAATGGTTCACCGTGATAGATTTGTGCCAGGCTTTCTTTTCGATTCCTTTAGATGAAGAGAGCCAGTATCTTTTCGCTTTTAAGCTGGAAGATCGCGTTTTAACATGGTGTCGTATCCCTCAGGGGTATACAGAAAGCCCATCGATTTTTAACCAGCTATTAAAGAGAAATCTTGAGAGTCTAGTACTGCCCAAGAACTCAGTTCTAGTCCAGTACATAGACGACCTCCTAGTTGCGTCAGAAACAGAGGAAGCTTGCAGAGAAGACACCATAACCTTGTTAAATCACTTGGCCGAGAACGGGCATAAGGTGTCTCCAAGTAAATTGCAATATTGTCTTACTGAAGTGCAATACTTGGGCCACAGGATTGAAAAGGGGAAACGGAAGGTGTCTCCAGACAGAATAGAGGCGATTATGAAAATGAACGCGCCTACGACACAGAGAGAGGTCAGGATGTTTCTAGGCATGGTCGGTTATTGTCGACAGTGGATAGCCAACTTCTCACTGAAGGCAAAGCCGTTATTACAACTGACGCACAAAGGAGTGAGTGATCCGGTACCATGGGACAAAGATTGTTTGATGGCGTTTTTGCAGCTGAGGGAGGACTTATGTCGCGCCCCGGCTTTAGGAATGCCTGATTACACAAAACCATTTTTGCTTTACTGCTGCGAAAGAGAGGGATGCGCTTTAGCAGTTTTGGCCCAGATTCACGGAGATGCGCGTAGGCCAGTGGCGTACTTTTCAGCTACATTAGATCCAGTAGCCGCAGCGTTGCCCGGATGTCTCAAATCCGTTGCTGCAACGGGTGTCAGCATTGAAAGATCTGAAAGTGTGGTGGTGGGACATCAGTTAGTGGTGTACGTACCACATTCTGTAGAATTGTTAATGACCAGGACTAAGACTCAGCATCTGACGAATAGCAGGCTCACACGCTACGAGCAAGTCATACTGGCTGCCGAGAATGTGACCCTAAAAAGATGCTCCGTCTTGAATCCTGCTACGTTGATGCCACTTCCAAATGAGGTGGATGATGAAAATTGTACAGATCATGACTGCCTTGATGTGACTGAACTATGCACCAAACCGAGACCCGATATCGTAGATGAGCCATTGACTGACCCTGATGAAATTTTCTTTGTTGATGGTTCATGCGTAAGAGACGATATCGGTCAGCTGAGAGCAGCTTATGCAGTTTGTACAATTACCCGAGTTGTAGAAGCCGCTTGCCTGGAAGGAGTACACTCCGCTCAGGTAGCTGAAATTATTGCCTTGACGCGTGCCTGTTTAGCAGGTAACAAAATTCGAGTCACCATATACACCGATAGCCAGTATGGTTTTGGGGTAGTTCACGATTACGGGCAGTTATGGTCTCAAAGAGGTTACATGACCTCTTCGGGTTCTCCCATTAGGAATGAAGAATTCGTGAGATTATTGTTAGAGGCATTGCAAGGCCCGACAGCTATCGCAGTAGTCAAATGTGCTGCGCATACGAAAGGTGCAGATTTTGTGTCACAAGGTAACCGCTATGCGGATGAAGTAGCGCGTTACTGCGCAGAGCAAGGATATTCTCACACTGATGTGAAAGTGGGGGGAATCCAAGAAAGAACTGAATTGACAATGTTGTTAGACACTGTAGATACGTGGGATGAGCTAAGGAGTGTTCAGGAGAATGCACCAGATGATGAGAAAAAGGGCTGGGAAACAGCGGGTTGTGTGAAAAGCGAGATGAATTTTTGGGTCTCTGCCGATGGGAGAGCAGTTTTACCAAATGAACTTGTTAGTCCAATGGCAAGGAAATTGCATGGATCAGCACACATAGGTAGAGATGCCATGGTGAGAGTATTCAGACAAACGTGGTTTAATCCTAAGTTTAGAGTAGCGGCAGAAGCAGTATGTCAGCGATGTGCGATCTGTCAGCAACTAAACGTGGGAAAGAGAACACCAGTTACATTGAGTCACATTGGGAGGTCTGGGGGGCCTTTCAATAGAATGCAGCTTGATTTTATAGAAATGCCTCCATGTAACAGACTCAGATACGTTTTAGTGATTGTCTGTATATTTTCTAGATGGGTTGAGGCTTACCCTACACGTAGATGCGATACACTTACAGTAGCAAAACTGTTACTTAGAGAGTTAATACCGAGGTTTGGGGTGCCATCCTCTTTGGAATCGGACAGAGGAACTCATTTCAACAGCGAAATAGTGAAGATGTTGTGCTCAGCTTTGAGTATCGATCAGAAGCTCCATTGCAGTTATCGACCAGAAGCTTCAGGGAATGTAGAGCAAATCAACAGCACAATTAAGTCCAGACTTGCCAAAGTTTGTTCATCAACATCCCTGAGTTGGCCAGACGCACTACCAGTGGTTCTTATGAGCATACGTAGTACACCAGATAGAAAAACAGGTCTCTCTCCACATGAAGTGCTAATGGGGAGAGCTATGAGATTGCCATCGGTTCCGACTGCAGCGTTATTGAACATCACAGACGACTTGATCTTGGACTACTGCAAGGGACTATCTGATGCCATTAATTCTGTGTCCCTCCAGGTCCAGGCTGCAGAGGTTCCATCAGCACAGGACTTGTGCCATGACCTGAGTCCAGGGGACTGGGTCTTGGTGAAAAAGCATGTCAGGAAGAACTGCTTAGACGTGCGTTGGCGAGGACCATTTCAAGTCATACTTGTCACGAACACTGCAGTGAAGTGTGGAGGCCTGCCAAATTGGATACACGCTTCACACACCCGAAGAGTGCCAACACCTCTAGAAGAAACAGCTCCTCTCTCGGATGAGAATCTGGCGGAAAGCGGAGAAGCCACAGAGGGGGAAAGCCAAGCTGTGGAGGTGATCGAAGAGGCTGAGACTGTGTCAGAACAGGTCGACGAAGGTCAAGATACCAGTGAGACCGAAGTCGCCTCAGGAGAAGAAAGTAACTGGGAGACTGAATCGGATACTGAACAAGCTGAGAGTGACAAGGAGACAAGCCCCAGAACAAGGAGCAGGAGGACAAGGAGTGACGAAGCCAGTTGGCCAGAGAGAAGAAGGAGGCCAAGCTTAAAGGCACAACCGGAGAAAACTCTTGTCCCAATCTCTGAAGAATCAGACCAAGAAGAGGAAACTACAGACTCAGGAACTGAGAGTCCAAGAAGATCGAGAAGGGTACGTGTGCCCTGCAGAAGGTACACCACCCCAGAGTGGACTTATCTAGCAGATGTCTTGGGGACAGAAATCTGGGAGAGTGAAGAGCGTGAAAGTAATCGATCTCGATCCATTTGTGGCAGTGGAGATATGGATGTTGACTCCTGGACTCGAGACTGAGGGATTACTGACTTTCACACTTCCCATACCCCCATACTTGAGTCAGATTAAAGATTTAGTGCTAAACAGATTACAATTTCCAACATTTGGTCATCAAATTCCGGAAGAAGAAGAAAAAGTCATTCGTTTTGAATTATTGGAACTTGTTGCGAGAGCTGCAGGTACGAGAATAATTGTTGATGCATAAAAGACTTTTGTATATAAGCTATAAAGAAGAAGATAACCTAGCGCCGAGTGGAAAGAAGAATAAAATTAGGGATTACATTTAGAGGACGGAGAAGGGTTAGGGTTGTCTGTTGTTAAAAATAAAGAGACATTGTTGCGAAAAAGAGACTTTTGTTGATAAAGAGCACTTTACAAACTGAGAAGAAAACAAAGCAAACTAAAGACTGAACTGAAAAACTTTTTCGCAAAAGAAAGAGTTGCGCTGTTTTTGACAACATGGAGAACGGCAACCCAAACAGAAAAGCAAGATGTATAATAGGTACACTTATAGCTGTAGTAATATTTCTCATAATTACAGTAGTGACAATATCATACATAATAGGACATGAAACCGATAAGGAAATAGCAGATGTAAAACTTGTAACGACTTTGAAACCTGCTCTGGTGGGAAAGAAGGAGGAGAGCAATGTTATACGTGAAAAGGCGTTACTAGCAGATGAAGTTCGTAGATTACATGTAGACGAGTCACAGGGAAACTTTAGGTCAAACGCATATGCTAAACTGTTATACGAGTATATCGATGTCATGGAGGCCAAAGATTGCTACGTTTGTATGCAATTGCCGGCTTCTGTAGATGAGGGCATTAGATATCATCATCTCCCATTGACTTATGGGATAACATGTAGTTTACTGCTAAGTATATTTTATGGTAGAGAAGGGTTTGAGTACTACTTTTCAAATTATGATTCGGTACTGCCTGAAGTTCCGAATTATAAGCAAATGAATAAGTGGGACTATTACAAAAAGGAGGATAGACTAGCCAAATTCTTCCTTCCTTGGGATACATTAGATACATCATACGCACGTAGAAATAATCTGACTTGCAAAGTGTCAGAGATTGAGAAAAAGTTCATAGGACAAGTAGATGACCGATACCGAAGGCAGAAGATTCTAAAAATGTCAGGACAGTGGAAAACGGATTGGACCGAAGAAGAGAAGGCACATAAAAAGAAAGGTAGCAATGGTCCAATAGCATTGGATAGAACGCAGAAAGGAAAGTTATGTTTAACTCGAAGCAAGACATATTATGAGAGTGTATTTGTAGGTGAAGTAAATTGCGAACATGCTTTTCGATTAGAGTACTATACGAAAGATTTCATGAAGGAGATGCAAGTGATTCCTAATGTATATTTTGTATGCGGGAGAAATGCCTATGTAAAACTGCCTGACAATTGGTATGGTTCGTGTTACTTGGCAATTGTCTTCCCCAAAATATATCATGCAAAGGATTTAGCGATCATAGAAGGAAAGGCTTCGACAAGAACGAAAAGAGAAGTAGGAGATGCAGAAGTAGTAGGAGACGTATTTGGAGCGATGTTTCCTATGTTAGGTTTAATACTTAACGATGTTAAGATCAGGAGACTAGCCACAGTCGTAGATAGATTATCTGCAAGTACTGCAAGGTCATTAATGCTAATAGAGGGTGAGATGCAATCGATTAGAGCAATGGTTCTTCAGAATCGACTTGCTCTTGATGTGCTATTAGCAAAAGAAGGCGGAGTTTGTAAGGCTTTGAAGGTTCAGGAATGTTGTACTTATATTCCTGATAATTCAAAACCACTTGAGAAGGTCATAAGAAACATTACACAGATTCATCAAGAAATCGAAGATTTGACAAAATTAAATGTTTGGGGAAAAGTAGGTAACGGAGTAGGAAAGGTTGGAAGTTGGTTTGCCAACCTTGGCAAAAGTATAGTATGGTATATATTAAAACCTGTATTAATAGTATTAATTTGTATAATCACATTGTTAGGATTAGTAAAACTATATAAATGGTATAGGACGAACCGGTTACAAAGATCTATGAGAGAACAAGAAAGGAGATTAGCTGCTTTACAAGATCAACAGTATAAAAGCTTGAGAGCACTTGAAATGATGAAAAGAGGGAATGATGTAACTAGTTCGGTTTAAAAGGTGCTATTCAAATTGCATTTAGTGATGACTCCTAAAGGTCATCAAAGGGGGGAACTGAGAGAGCGCAATTTGAATAAAATGTATATCTGAGTCATATTTAGGAGCATATCATATAAACGTAGGAATGAAATGTATATCGAACGAAAAGTTGACGTCTATAGCATAAAGGTCAACAGAAGTGATAACGTGGTATAGGAAATAAATGTAACTGTATTCACTTTAGGATGTATTAGATTTAGAAAGCTCGTATATGTAGTGGGCTAATGTAGAAATGTGTAGAAATGCTCATGAACAGAAGAACGTGCAAAGTAGAATTAATGTACGTGTGTAACTTTAAATGCAGAAACGGCGAGACAACGTAACATGGAGAAATGTGCAAGAGCATATATAGCATAATATAATGAAGAAGAATATAAAGCTATATTCTATGTATTAAGGTTCATATTCTACGTAATTATATTCTATGTAAAATGTATTCACACATGAGCAAAGTATTTGCTAAAAGCGATCATATATGAATGTATGTTAAAGGTTATACTGTGTAGAAGAAGTTGTAGGAATTTTAGAAGAGTTTAGGTCATTTGTGATTATAACCTGACTGACCAAGGGTTCGCAGGAGCATAGTCCAAAGTATGTAATTTAGTGGGCTCACAGGAGTCGTGAATAGCCTGCATTTGAAGGTGCGAGCCGAAGAGTCTAGCATTTGTTAGATTTAAGGTGACAAATGTCGAACGAAGTTTATTGCCTAAACATGAGAGGAGACGATTGGAATTTGAGTCTTGTTTTGAATGACTATTCGCAAGATCCAGTAAGGTCAAGAATCATAGTTGTAAGTTAAAGTCTTGTTTAAGTTCATTTGACTTTTGATCTGAAAAGTGTCAGTTGAAGTCGCCAACAAGAAGATGAAGATGACATCTAAGAAGAAGGGTCAACCTAACGGACGACGCAAAGAGATGAAGCAATGGAAAGAGCCAGAAACTGACATCATCGGGGAAAGTCCGTGGTGGGCGTCAAGGGGCGTTCCACCCACACTGTGATTGTGTATTTTAGGGACAGCACCCCGGGGAGAAGAGAGCAAGAGCGAAGGCGCAGATGGCTGAGAGTTAGGAACAAGCGCTGAGAAAGATCAGAGCGCAAGGGAGCAGTAGGCCGAGGACCCTTATAAGAGCGGATGGGTAGGCAGAGAGGGTACTGCTTCTTAAACTTAAGTTACCTTTAGAGGCTAAGAGAGTTTGAACTTCTTAGGGAGTCAAACTGCTGACACCTTTTTAGGGTTCTAGAAATTTGCGAAGTAGGGATGTCACCTAGTATAGAGTAGGGACAGATTTAACTTGATTATTTTTCTCTTTCTGTAGATGACGCAAAGGAACCACTTCACATCGATGCTTTGTAATTTCTGATTTTGGAATTGGTTTTGTATTCTTTATATACTTTGAGGTTTATCCTGAGAGGATTGTATTTGCATTTAAAATTGACTTTTATATAAAATTTTCAAACTTTATCAGTTGTAAGTGGTTCTTCAGAGTGGCGTCAGTTAATGGGGTTTATCTAACCTATACAGAGGTTGTCTTTTACTCAATGACAGATACCAACGGTCCAAAAATAGTTGAATGAGATAAGTCATCAGATTAATTATAAAGGAGATCAAAATCTCATTCCCCGCACCTGCATCTGCCTGCCTGATTAATCCTATACCCCTCATCCTTCTACAGTTTTTGCATGTTCTACAGCATCTGTTTTTTAAAACTTTTTAAATACTGTCCTGGTGTACCAGCTCATTTTTATTGTTTTTTGTCTTTTTGTCATCCCCTCTCCCTCAGGTCCCATGGTCAGTACATGAGAGGCGTCCTAAGCTGACAATTGATGAGTTACATGCAATATTTATTCGGGAGAGGAGATGGCGGCAGTTATTTCATATGTGGCTCAAACCCTCCTCATTATGTTGGCTGTAGATGGCAGGCCCAGTAAGGACTAAAGCCTTTTGGAACAGAACTTTCCGCTGGGCGTGAATGAGGCACTGAATGATCTGCAGAACTGACTTTATGCGCACCAGTGGCAAGTGGAGCACTGCTGGGAAGTGACATGTTGGAATTTTTCAGCATCGAGAAGGAGGTAGGTAAGTGAAGTTCAGCACGTTTTACATTTTTTAGAACTGATAATGTAATTGTAAGAACTGGTAAAACTAAATTGGATTCATTTCTTTGGAGTCATTTCATCGAAGGTGTAAGTGTAAGTCTATATTATAACATTTGTGTCCTTAATCATAAATATATTCACTGAAAAAAACAAGGGTTACAGGGACGTTTTAGTTAGAAAATACAATTAAAAAACATAGAAATTCACAGAAAAAAAATCAAAGGTTACAAGAATGTTATAGTTAGGCTCACATTTAACTCATACAAAATCAAATAAATCCAGCAGGTATACTTAACTTAGCTAACTATAAGTAACTATAATTTAAGCCTACAATGCACTGCTTATGACCTCACATATTACATCAGTCAGGATTTTGCCAGTGACATCACTGATGACATCTCAAATGGCATCACTGGTGACATCATCCAGTAAGTGTGAGAGTGATACTATTTCAAATATATGTTTTCTGAGTGATTGTGAGACTATCTGAATCTTTCTGTGAGTGGCTGTCTCAGTGTCTGTATAGGTGTGTGAGTAGATATCTTAGTGGCTGTATGGGTGCGGGAGTGGCTGTATGGATGTGTTTGTGGGTATGTGAAAAGCTGTATGGGTGGGTGTGCGAGTGGCAGTATGGATGTGTTAGTGGGTATGGGAGTAGCTCTATGGGCGAGTGAGTGGCTGTCTCATTGGCTGCATTAGATAATAAGCGTCTGTGTGAGTCACTGTATAGATGAGCCAGTGGCCATGTGAGTGACTGCATTGATGTATGAATGGATGTGTGAGTTGCTGTATAGGTGATAGTGACTGTGTGAGTGGCTGTATAGGTAAGACACACACAAGTGTGTGAGTATTTGTGTGGGATACTGAGTAATTTGAGTGTGTATGTATAGGAAGGTGAGTGGGTGTGAGTGCCTGTATTGGAGAGTGAATGTGTATTTGACTGGGTGTAAGAGTGAGTGAATGAGTGTGTTAGTGGTTCCATGGATATGTGAATGGGTATGTAAGTGGTTGTGTGAGGAAGTAATCAGGTGTGTGAGTACTGTATGAGTGATTGTGAGGATACATGAGTAACTATGGGTGAATAAGTAGCTGTGTGAGTGGCTGTATGGGTGAATGAGTAGGTGTATAATTGGCTGTATGAGTGAGTAAGGATATGTAGGCAAGGCTCTCTGCGAGAGTATGTGGTTGTCTCAGTGACTGTGTAGGTGACCAAGTGCATGCATTCGTATCTATATGAGTAAGTGAATGGGTGTGTGAGTATCTGTATGGGTGAGTGACTGGTTGTGTGAGTGTCTGTATGAGCGAGTGAGTGGGTGTGTGAGTGGCTCTAAGCATGAGTGAGTGGATGGAAGAGTATTTGTATAGGTTTCTGAATGGGTATGTGAGTGGTTGTATGGGAGAAGTTGTATGGGGGTGTGATTGGGTATGTGAGTGGATTGTAGATGATGTCAGTGATGACATCAGTGATGTCATTTGAGATGTCATAGGTAATATCATCAGTCATGTCACTGAGCATTTCATAAGAGATGTAATATGTGAGATCATAAGCATTGCATTGCAGGGGCGTAAGTTATAGTTAGCTCAGGTAACTGTAACTGCAGATTTTCTCTGGTTGTGTATGAGTGAAATGCGAGCCTAACTATAACGTCCCTGTAACATTTGGCTTTTTTCAGTGATTTCTTAAGGTTTTTTAATTGTATTTCCTATGTGTGACCTATTACCTTTGAGAGTGAGTGTGTGAGTGAGTGAATGCATGAGTGACTCAATGGGTGTATGAATGAGTGCATGAGTTTCTCAAAAGGTGTGTGAGTGGATGTTTCTGTGAGAGTGAATGTTTCTGTGTGAGTGTTAAAGTGGCCACATAAGTGTCTCACTGGGTGTCTGCGTGGGTGCATGAGTGTGTCTGATTGAGTGTCTCTGTGGATCTCTTAGTGAGTGTGAGAGTATCTGAGTGGATTTGCAAGTGCCTCAATAAGTGTGTGTGTACATTTGTTAGTGAGTTTGTAAGTGAGTGCATGAGTTTCTGAGTGGCTCTGTGAGTGGATGTGTTAGTGTCTGAGAGGGTCTGTGACTGGGTGTTTGAGTCTCTGATTGGGTGTGTGAGTGGCTGTATGGTTCTGTGAGTTTGAGAGTGAATGCATGAGTGCCTGAGTGGGTCTGTGAGTCGTTGTAAAAGTGTCTGAATGCATCAGTGAATGGATGTGAGAGTATCTCAGTAGGTTTGCTAGTGCCACAATCTGTGTGTAAGTGAGTCTGTGAGTGATTGCATGAGTGTCTTAGTGGGTATGTGAGCAGATGTGTAAGTCTCTGAGTGGGTCTGTGCATTGCTGTGTGAGTCTGTGAGTTGGTCTGTGAGTCATTATGTGAATCTTTGAGTAGGTCTGTGAGTAGGTGTGTGAAAGTATGAGTGGGGCTCTTTGTGGGTGCATAAGTGTTTGAGTGGTTCTGTGAGTGGGTGTGCGTGTCTGAGTGTATCTGTGACTGGGTGCATGAGCCTGTGACTGGCTGCTAGAGTGTCTGAGTGGGTCTGTGTCTGGGCATATGAGGTTCTTTGTGGATCTGTGACTGGGTCTGTGAGTTGTGCTATGGATATGTTAGTTGACGTGAGAGTGGTTGTAAAGGTTAATTAGTGGGTGTTTGAGTCTCATTGTGGGTCTATGAGTGGTACTATTAGTGATACCATGGGTCTTTTAGTGGGTGTGTGAGAGACTGTTTAGCTCTGTGAGTGGTTGCTTCAGTGACTGTGTATGGCTGCGAGTGGCTGTGTGAGTGATGCTATGGGTCTGTGAGTGGATGTCTGAGTGGCTGTATGGTATTAAAATGGTGAACCATGCACTCTGCTCTTACAATGGTACATGGATCAAGAAACAACATATTATAGTTATCCAAGTTCATAGTGTGTTGTAACAGATTAATGCAGCATTCACTTCTACTAAGCATTTTAGTTCATTTTTCGATGTAGAATATTACAGGAAATATATTTGCTTTGCATTCATAAAGTTGAAGAAGTTAGCATTTTTTCTATTTTACTTCACTGGAGCTTCACCTGGGGCACCTCTTATCTTTAAATTCATAATTGCTTTTGTGTTGAGGTTTAAATTTTTGAAAAGAGCATAGGGTTCAAACTGGTATGTCATTTTTTCAAGAAGAGCCTACAGGTTTGCATAAAAGATGTGTACCCAATTGCTGTACTTCCTACTGGCAAATTAGTACATACTTTCTATTGTGTAAATGCTTTGTGTATATTGTACACTTCCGCTGTGTAATGGACCACCTATTTACATATAAGTATATTGTATCTCCTTGCCTTTTGTTTCAGTGGGTTAATAAGTATGTATTTTTTTTCAAAATGTTTTAATCATTGCAAATTCGTCTCAAATTCATCGTCACTTCATTGCCAATGATGGCAATACGTATGTTCCGGTTTCGTGGAAAAGTCACGAAAGCTGCATGTTTTTCAAAAAGTGTAAAACACATATATACAAATATTGCAAGTAATATTTGACAGTAGCCGTTTACAAGTATAGTGGTTAAACTCCTATTTTTTAAATAATTTTTACATGAAAGCCCTTTCTAAATGTATTTTTGGTCTTCAACACGACAACGGTATTCGCGATGAAGTCGGTAGTCATGAAGATCATGTGACTATGTAAGAAAAAGATTTGATTGAATAATATAGTGTTCATTAATCTAGAAATAAAGTTCTCATCCGTTTCTCCATTCTTGAAGGTTCTCGTTGCTGGTTGGATCGTACTGTGCAATAGTTATAGGTCAGAACTGTGATGTGTTTTATTTTGGCTATTTTTCCAAAAATGAAATGGAATCAGAAAGAGGTGAGGAGGAGGAGGAAGTGCACCAACTTCCTGAAGAGCAGGAGGTACCAGCAGCACCACAAGGCTCTTCTGATGAGAAACCACCGGCTAAAAAGCAGAGTTTAGCATTGGATTTTTCTCACCATTCCATCTGGAGAATCCAAAATGAAGGCTAAGTTGGTGAAGTGCACCTTGTGCAATAAGACCCTATCAAGGGGCATGACAAAGAAATACTTATTTGTTATGAAGGAAGCTGGCTGACCATATATTTTACTAAAATGAAGTATACTGTGCAGAGAGTCCAGTGAGATTTCTTTATTGGTTTACAGAGGCAAAAGTAGATAATACTAACGCTCTGTTTGTGGAAGTGTGGCAGTTAGGCTTATCAGAGAGTAATGCTAGCACTCACAGAGGCAATAAAAGAGACACAAACTGAACAATAAATTAGAGACCAATTTATAAAAATAGTATTGATTTTTAGGTAATTTGTAAGACCAAGGACTTCGATTTACAATAAGTACTTTCAAAGTTAAGATTTTTCAGAGTTTGAAAAATATATCACTTCTGTGCGCAATTACAGACCATTAAAATCAATGGGGAAAAGCAGAAAAACACATATAAAATCAGGCAACACTCTCACAAAGTTCACCTTCTTGTTTTAGGTCGATAGCAGGACCAGGTCCTATGTTCCAGCAGCAGAAGATCGAGGGAGTACTAGATTCGGTTTGGAGCAGGGTGCTGAGGGTGTTGGTAGCTGGTCCTGTATGACAAAGGGGGCCACTTGGAAATACACTGTACAGGGGAACTTAAAGGTATGTCTGGTGGGTCCCCCTCAAAGGGGGAGGTTGTAAGGATTTCAGGACCATTGGAGCACCACTGGATCATTGTTACCGGGGCTGGTTGGGCCCGGTGCAGAGCAGATAGATCAGCCGTGTGCTGTGCATCCAGATGTACTTGCAGTCAGGAGCAGGCAACATGGAGAGGTGATTTCCGGACAGCTGGGCCACCCACGATGAGTGTCTCAGGAGTCTCGATGACCCTGGATGGGTGCTTGCTTCTGAAGTAGCTGGAGCCTGGAATGGACTCTTCGTCTTGCTGTTTGCTGAAGGGGGTCTGGTATGCCAGGTATTGCTATGATGTGGCTCCAGTAGGTAATGGTGTCTCCAAATTTGGTGGGGAGACAGATCTGAACCTCTGGAGCTGATGCACCTCTTCTGGTTTGGGTGCTGTGCGGGAGTCGCCAGTGAGCAACAAGTCGACAAATCTAACTTAGAAGGATCGTGCCTGCAATGTGCAGGAGAGTGATGCCTTCACTCCAAGGGAAGTTCTTGGCGATTTATCGAAGGCTGAAGGAGCTTTGGGCTTCTTGGAATCTTCACAAGTTCAGGATGAGACTGCACAACCACGATTGTCGAGTCCTTGTGGTAGTGAGCAGGGTTTGGGGCAGATTTTCTCTGCAGCAGGATATAATTCTCTGGCAGTAGCTCTTCTTTGTCTTCTTCCTGTCCATCAAATCTATGGTTTGAGGTCCAGGGATGGGTGAATTAATACTACATTTAGGGGCTTTAAAGGGGGAGACAGGTGGTTGCCAATGGGTTACCTACCTTTAGGGTCTCTACACCCTCTAAATGATGCTTTCCTGTGGGAAGGGGCACTACCGTAGCCTCAAGATGGTGGATATTCAAGCAGGGGGGGGTTCACTTTGCCTGCCATAACTTTGGGGTGGTACTGGCTGAATGTGGACACTCCTCCTCATCTAACTAATTTTTCCGCCTGCCTTCCCACCAGATCTGGAGCAGGCCAGGGCGTTGGCATCTCCCACTATCTAGGGAAGCCTGAGCTGCACTTGAAAGGTGGCATCGCCTTTGAAGCTTTCCGCTCTGGAAGACCATTCAGACCATGAGGAGGTGTGAAGCACCTCCGCCAAGGGTAGACTTTATTTCTGGCCTCTTAGAGCGTGGGCTGTCACCCCATGCTGTCAGAAACATGTCTGGTGGTGGAAGGCTGGCTATGACAAGTCTGAGACCACACCAGTGCTTGGTAGGTTATCACTGAACCCTCCAAAGGGTCTCCTGTGCGCATTTATCAATAAATTCAACACTGGCATCAGTGATGATTTGTTAAGGCTCAATATTTGGTACCAAACATCTTAGGGTACAGGGAAGCCATTATGGAGCTAGGTAACTGGTAATGACAAGTATCCAGCCAATGTACTTTCTATGGCTTCCCTGTGCACTTACATTATCCAAGAATGGCTCAGATATTGCAGGGTCATATCTACTCATGCAGATATGTTCACACATGGGATATAGTGCACCCTGCCTTAGGGCTGTAAGGCTTACAGTAGGGGTGACTCACCTATATCTCATGCAGTGTATAAGGGCATGGCACACAAGCCTGTGTGCCATGTTGTGTCGTTGGTTTTCTCTGCACCAAGACACGCAGCCTGCAGAGGCAGTTTGCATGGTCTTGGTGCGGTGTCTCTGGGGTGGCACAATTCTTGATGCAACCCCAGTGGAATCTCTTCAGTACCCATACCCCAGGTACCGGGGTACAATTTACTAGGGACTTACATGGGTGGCTGAAGTTGTGGCAATCATTGTACAGTTTTGGGAAAGATATCTGGCATCCCCTGACTTAGGGCTGGGAGGTTGGAGCTTCCCAATACAGAATGGTCTGGGTTTTGGGTTGTAGGAGCTGGACGTTGCCTCCACCCACAAGGTGGTCCAAGTATACAACCTTGCCCTGCCCTATCTGACACTTGCTTATCTTGATAGTGAGGTCTCCACTTTTCAGAGCCTTCAGGACCTTCCCAATGTGGATCAGGTGATACTGTCAGGTGGAGCTAAAGACAACAATATCCTCTAGGTATGCTGCACTAATAGATTCCGATTCATCAAGGACTTTATTCACTGACCTCTACAAGGTGGCAGGGACATTCCTTAATCTAAAGGTCATCCCAGTAAACTGGAAGTGCCCATCTGGGGTTATGCCTATCTTCCAGTACCCTAGTGTGAGATCAAAAGTACTCACAGATATTTGGCTGCCCCCCAACCTGTCAATTGATTCATCAGCCTGGAAATGAGGCTTGGGTACTAAACCAACTTAACTGGCCCACGGGCTCTCTGAGGGCCCAATAACACCCGATGACACCCAATTCCAGAACCTTGCTTACTTCAGCCTTGATACGCTCCATGGTCAGACTGCCTGCATATTTTATTTTTGACAGGTAGGCTGTCACCAGTGTCCACATCATGGGTACACCAGTTAGTCAGACACGGGGTCATGGAGAATCACCAGTTTCCACATTGTGGGTTCAACCATTAGTCAGACCAGGTGTCAGGGAGAAGAGATCAGAAAACTGATTTAGGACTTGACTGCAATCAGTCTGCTGTTGGTCAGTGAGGGTGTCTGACAAGACCACTCCTTCAACTGATCCATCTTTAGTCTTGTGAGAGAGATCAGGGAGAGGTTCGCTCTCTGCTTCCTAATCCTCGTCTGTGACCATGAGCTTGGTCATGTTAGCCCTGTCATTATAAGGTTTCAGGCTGTTTACATGTATGACCAGCTTGGGGTTCCTGCACATTCCATGGTCAACAAAATAGTTGACCTCCCCTTTTCTTTCAAGGATAGGATAGGGCCCAGCTAATTTGTCCAGAAGGGACCTGGGAGCAATATGCTCCAAAACCTACACCTTCTGCTCTGGTTGGATCTCCACCATGGCAGCCTTTTGGTTAGCTTCTGGAGCTCTTGGTTGGCCTCAATATTTCTGTTGACCTTTTTCATGTATGCAGCCATTCTGGAACAAAGGCCAAGCACATAATCTACAATATCCTGCTTAGGTTCTTTGACAAGACAGAGTGGCCCCCTTACAAGAAGTCCAAACAGAAGCTTGAAGGGATAAAACCCTGCTCCCTTCTGTGGCACCTATCTGTAAGCAAAAAGCAGGAATGGTAGTAAAACATCCTATCTCCTTCTGCGTTTTTCAGGGAGTCCACCAATCATTCCTTTAGGGTCTTGTTAAACCTTTCAACAAGCATATTTGTCCGTGGGTGGTGTGGGGAAGTGAACCTATAGTTCACTCCAAACTCAGTCCACATGTATTTTAGGCATGCAGACATGAAGTTTGTACCTCTGTCCAATACTTCCTCCTTAGTAAACCTAACCCTTTTGGAGATACCAAGGAGGGCCTTCACCACTGCATGGGCAGTGCTGGTCCTTATGGAAATTGCAACAGGATACTTGGTGGCATGATCCACTACCACCAGAATAAACTGGTTTCCTGATGCTGTTTGAGGGCTGCACCACGTGATCCAGGTTGAAGTACTTCTTAGGAGTGCTCCAACGGCTAACACCTTTTCCCCATTACTGCTGAAATTTGCTTTAGGTTAGGATTTTCACTTTGAGGTAGTGTAGGAACAGTTAGAGATTTGTAGGGCTAATGCATGGATTTTTTATGCAGCTCAACACACATTTTGCCTCCTATTAACATATGTTGCTGTGCTAGAGTTAGTTCTTTATTTTTTGTTATATAGAGTAAAACGGTTCCGGAGATTTGGTTTCATCCTGTTTACTTAGTTTCATCCTGTTTACTTAGTATCTTCACACCATAATGCTAAAATTGGTTTATGTTAATCTGTTTCTGAATTTGAAATATTTACAACAAGGGGTGGTGAGGGACAGAGTCTCTGAATTAAGCAGAAAGCTCTCACCCAGTCAAGAGATCAGGGCTAGATCCAACACCGTTTTTTAGCTCACTGCACCATCCCAGTTTCAGAACCTGGCTGTATGCAAATTAGTCTGTTCCTGTCCCAGTGCATGATGGGAACAGGGCAAACCAAACTACAAAAGCCAATTCTTACACTGGGAAGGAAACAAGCTCCCGGGGACCGGTTTCTGGCATTACAGCCGTCTTCGGCCCGGTTTGCTTGAATCCTGATGGTGCAATGAGCAAGGGTCTCACATCTGAGAATACCCTTCCACGCTTAGGGTGGACAAAAATATTTACAACAAGGGGTGGTGAGGGACAGAGTCTCTGAATTAAGCAGAAAGCTCTCACCCAGTCAAGAGATCAGGGCTAGATCCAACACCGTTTTTTAGCTCACTGCACCATCCCAGTTTCAGAACCTGGCTGTATGCAAATTAGTCTGTTCCTGTCCCAGTGCATGATGGGAACAGGGCAAACCAAACTACAAAAGCCAATTCTTACACTGGGAAGGAAACAAGCTCCCGGGGACCAGTTTCTGGCATTACAGCCGTCTTCGGCCCGGTTTGCTTGAATCCTGATGGTGCAATGAGCAAGGGTCTCACATCTGAGAATACCCTTCCACGCTTAGGGTGGACAAAAATATTTACAACAAGGGGTGGTGAGGGACAGAGTCTCTGAATTAAGCAGAAAGCTCTCACCCAGTCAAGAGATCAGGGCTAGATCCAACACCGTTTTTTAGCTCACTGCACCATCCCAGTTTCAGAACCTGGCTGTATGCAAATTAGTCTGTTCCTGTCCCAGTGCATGATGGGAACAGGGCAAACCAAACTACAAAAGCCAATTCTTACACTGGGAAGGAAACAAGCTCCCGGGGACCGGTTTCTGGCATTACAGCCGTCTTCGGCCCGGTTTGCTTGAATCCTGATGGTGCAATGAGCAAGGGTCTCACATCTGAGAATACCCTTCCACGCTTAGGGTGGACAAAAATATTTACAACAAGGGGTGGTGAGGGACAGAGTCTCTGAATTAAGCAGAAAGCTCTCACCCAGTCAGGAGATCAGGGCTAGATCCAACACCGTTTTTTAGCTCACTGCACCATCCCAGTTTCAGAACCTGGCTGTATGCAAATTAGTCTGTTCCTGTCCCAGTGCATGATGGGAACAGTGCAAACCAAACTACAAAAGCCAATTCTTACACTGGGAAGGAAACAAGCTCCCGGGGACCGGTTTCTGGCATTACAGCCGTCTTCGGCCCGGTTTGCTTGAATCCTGATGGTGCAATGAGCAAGGGTCTCACATCTGAGAATACCCTTCCACGCTTAGGGTGGACAAAAATATTTACAACAAGGGGTGGTGAGGGACAGAGTCTCTGAATTAAGCAGAAAGCTCTCACCCAGTCAAGAGATCAGGGCTAGATCCAACACCGTTTTTTAGCTCACTGCACACTGCACCATCCCAGTTTCAGAACCTGGCTGTATGCAAATTAGTCTGTTCCTGTCCCAGTGCATGATGGGAACAGGGCAAACCAAACTACAAAAGCCAATTCTTACACTGGGAAGGAAACAAGCTCCCGGGGACCGGTTTCTGGCATTACAGCCGTCTTCGGCCCGGTTGATTTGGTTTCATCCTGTTTACTTAGTTTCATCCTGTTTACTTAGTATCTTCACACCATAATGCTAAAATTGGTTTATGTTAATCTGTTTCTGAATTTGAAATAAGCATACTAATCTGAAATTAGCTGTGGACCTGAGTCCTTACGTAAGTAGTTTGGATTTTGAAATTTAGATATTGTGAAAGAGGTTTTCTCTTTACCTCTCTTCATGCCGCATAAAAAAACCATCGACCATATTGTTGAGCAGGACGGGTTCCAGCTTTCCCACCAGCCTGGGAGTTAGAAGAACGGACCTGCACGGGACATGATTTGGATGTGGACGGGCGCAGAGGGGCTTGCCTTTGGTGCACCTTCAGTATACCAGCGGCGCACCTGCTGAGCACCTCTGCTGCACATCTGCAGCATGAGTCTCCTTAACTAAAGACTTAAAAAGCTGGTCTCCAACAACAAGACTGCTAACCCGAGCAAGTTGGCACCCAAAAAATGGTCCAGTGGAACAGTGTAAAAATGGCCTTCCACTCGACCAACATACAAGGAAGAATACCCACAAAAAGTGCACTGTGCAATGAGCAAAATACTGAACTGGCAGCAAAACAACAATAGCATTACAATTGTTCCCAAGGATTTCCACCGAACGTTATGTGACGTAAACTTAGTCTTTGCAAAAAATCGGTGGTTAATCTAACAACTGTTTTAAAAACACACGTCGGCAGTTAATCTAAAAGCAGGCAATTATACAATCAGGCTAACAATTGTTGCAGAGTTTAAAAGTAAGCAAGATGATGGTATAATGCATCATCAACTCTAAAAGTAAGCAAGATGATGGTATAATGCATCATCAACTCATTTTCCATATATGAAACCTGCCACTAGTTCACAACTTTATTCGCCCTATTTGCAAAATAATCTTTCATCTTTAAAATATACCTGATATGTGCCATTCTTTTGTGCATGTTGTATAACAAATTGAAATATATATTCTCTTAAAGTAAAAATGGACTCCCTTTCATTAAAAATCCCACCACTGTGTGGTAAAGATGCGTAAACAATTATAGTAAATGGGTTCACAATTTTTGGTGGAGGCAATGGTATTAAAATTGAAAGGAAATGTTGCATGTGCATTTGTATTAATTAAGAGACAATGCTCAGCCAGTCGACCGACATGCACTCATAGTCCCTCAAGGCAATGAGAACCGTTTCTTGCTGCTGCAAAAAAGCTACTAAAATTTCCTTTCCTTTTTCCAACTCTGCTAACTTTGTACTTTGTGCAACTCGCAAACTTTAAAACTTGATGAAGTTGCAAGTTGGCCAACTGTGATGGAAATATGACAATTACCAATAAAAGGTTTTTATACTCGGGGTTGCAGCAGAACCTCAACATATCTTAAAAATATTTCAACAAGCATAACTATTAGCTTCAATAGCTTTTGGAAACATTGACCTTGATCTTTGGGCAAATTTGTCACCAATATTAAATTTCACCAAAATATTGAAGTATTCTCTACAACCTCATTCATCTCCACTTCATCGCATTACTAATTATTTTCAACAATCTCAACTTCAGCAGCTATCTGAAAACATTTACCTTCTGCAACTATCAGAAATATACTCACCAATAACTGCCCTCAACAAACATATTTAGCAACTTTAACACATTAAACTTTAGTATCTGCATCTTAACTTTCTAAAATATTCATATTCAGTAACATCCAGAAATAATCTGACCACACTAGATCTCAACAAACTAATGAAACACTCTCCCCAGTAACGGACCTAAACTCCAATAATTTGGCAAAACATGATCAATTACAATGGACCTTAAATTCAGTAAACCTTATAAAACAGTCAGCTTCAGTAAACTCCTGAGATAATCTCTGCAATAATGGACTGGTATGGTCTACTGAAACATTTGTGTGAATCACGAACCTTAACTTCAGCAATCTTCTTAAACAATTTCAACTATTGTGGCCCTGAACACAGGCAACTTCCTGAAAACATTCCACTTCACCATCAAGAATGTTTCCAACTGTTATCGGTGGCAGTCACCTTAGCATTCCAAACATTCTGCACAAAGCCACATCCTGAGACCACACTGTCTTTCTACTTACTGCCTCCAGGACTATCTCCCATTCTAGACTCACCATCTCCGCCACAAACCTACCTATATCGCAGATACTGGAATCTGCAACATCGTTCACCATTTGGTTACCAGCATCCAGTATTATCCCACACGCCAGTGTTACTGAAAGGAGGTATGGCTGGTGGAGGGGGAGAGGAGAAGTCAGTCACATGTCAGTTATGTGTCACTGACTCTGCCTCAACTCCGCTAGCTTTTCTGGGGCAATAGATTTACCGAAAACATCCGCATTCACCGATTGTCCAATCTGCCTGTGAAATAGAAAGACTGAATCAAACAGTCTGGGCAGATTTCAGTCCACTATGGGGTCCAGCCTGCTCTGTTCCATCATATCAACGTGTGCACACTCAGAAGCATGTCCATGGAGAAGCTGGATCCCTCATTCGTGTCTGTCCTTAATCGTTTTAAAGTTCTGCCTGCCTGTACCACGGTGACTCCATTTGCACTTCCCAAGCTGTACAGGCGGACCCTCCATGAAAGAGCAGAGCTCATTTCTTGTTTTTGATCATCTGAGTTTGACTGAGGGCAAGAGAGAGAAAGGTAGTAAGGAATAAAGAATAAAGAAGAGAGAGACAGGAAAACGGTGACAAAGGAAGAAAGCAGGGCTGAAAAGAGATATGGAGACAGTAAATCCACCCCCAATGTCTTAGGAGCACTTATCAATGTCCGTTCAGTCCCCAAACATAAAATTGAAATTCTGGACTTTATCGAGTCACACAACATAGACCTCTTATTTATTACCGAAACATGGGGCGATGACTCTTCAGGCCCAGACTTCAAAGCAGCCATTCCCAAAAATTACTGCATTTGCAGACTTGATAGGAAAAACCGTAAGGGGGAGGAATAGCCATTATCTACAAAAACCACTTCAAAGTCAAGTTTACCGACTTTAATTATAGCGACTGCGAGGCTTCTTCCTTCTCCATCAGTATCTCCAATACCCAATCATTCTCAGGCATCCTACTCTATTCCGGGGTCCAGATCGAAATTTCTTAATAACCTCAACACTTTAATCGAGCTCTCTGCAGGCGCACCACATTTCACCATATTGGGTGATTTTAATTTTCATCTTGAGGCCTTATCTGACCCTGACACCTTGATGCTAACCAACGATTTGCAGCTGCCGGCCTACAGCAAATTGTCACGCAGCCCACCCATAAAGCCGGTCATACTCTTGACGGGCTATTCACCAGCAACCCACATATGACAATAAAGTTGCTAAAAATGTGACCCCCCTCTTATGGACGGACCATTCATCAGTCTGTTTCTCCCTAAAATTGACATCTTTGCCATCTCACCCACCACCTTACTCTCCTATCACCATAAGAAACTGGAAAAACATCGAACCTCCTCACCTCTCTGCTTTGCTGCTTGACAGTATCACTACCACTGAACAGGATCCCTCTCTAGCTTCTGTCAACTACCTCCACAGCCTTAATAAAGCTTGTCACACCCTAGCTCCCCCTAAAACCTTCTATCGCACCAGACTTTCCCCTTCAGCCCCCTGGTTCACAGAATCTCTTCGACTGCAGCGTCAACAGTGTAGAAACCTCGAAAGACGCTGGCGCCGCCACTACAACAAATCGGAAAAAACTACCTACAAAAGTGCTCTCTCGATATACAAAGATCTTATTATTACAGAAAAATCATCCTATTACACCTCTCAAATCACCCAGGCAAAAAACTCAGCTAAAGAATTGTTTCAGGTAGTCACTCACCTCTCCAACCCACCTTCCCCCCGCTTCAATGGAACCCAATCCCTTTGCGACTCTCTCGCAAATTTTTTAAGGAAAAAGTCACTGATATTTTCTCAGCCTTCCCCCTTGCACCCTCCGCTACCTCAACCAATCCTCCTTCTAACAACAATACACCCTGCCTCCCGTTCTTCGAAGCTGTTACGGAGGAACAAGTCCATCGACTCATTCTGAGTACAAAATCAGGATCACCTCTAGATCCTTGTCCCCCGGCCATTCTTAACCGAATCCCTGAAGCCATCTCTCCTATCTTGACGTCCATCTGCAATTCCATGTTCACAACGGGCATTTACCCCTCAGTCTGGAAGGAGGCTATTATTAAGCCGCTCCTAAAAAAAACACTCTTGATCCCCTTCTCCCTGCCAGTTACCGACCCATCGCCTGTCTTCCCTTTCCAGCAAAGATTTTTGAAAAGGCGATGAACTTGCAACTATCTAACTTCATAGATAAAAATAACTTATTAGATGAGACCCAATTCGGCTTCAGATGGGGCCATGGAACTGAAACCGCGCTTCTAAAAGCAGCAGACGAAATCAGAATGACCCTGGACAAGGGAGGAGCCGCGGTACTGATACTACTGGATCTTTCTGCAGCTTTCGACACGGTCGATCATGCCATCTTGATCGACCGTGTCTCAGCTATAGGAGTCAAAAACAAAGCGAAAGACCTCCTCGCATCCTTCCTAGCTGATCGTCCCCAAACAGTCAAAATGGCCCATTTCACTTCCCAGACTTTCACTCTCCCTTGTGTGTCCCTCAGGGCTCCTCGCTAAGTCCGACACTATTTAACATTTATGTTTCGGACTTAGCGAGAGTAATAAAATCTTATGGAATTGCCCTGACAACCTATGCAGATGATACCCAACTTGTGCTTTCTGTACACAACAACGGGTCATCAGTGGCAGCAAACTTTCAAACGGGAATGAGGGCTATCAGCTCCTGGATGTCATCTAATTGTCTCAAACTAAACTCTGACAAAACAGATGTGATGACATTCGGGAGGCTGGACCCCATTTGGTCCCCTCACTGGTGGCCATCGGAGTTAGGAGACCCCCCTCAACCCGTTACCAAGGTTCGCAACCTTGGAGTAATTTTTGATGACAAATTGACATTTCAGCATCACGTCAATTCAGTGGTCTCTTCATCTTTCTACATCCTAAAAAGAATCAAAAAATTGCTCCCTTACCTTCCATCATCGGCCGGTAGAACCTTGGTCAGTACATTGTTTTTTTCTAAAACTGATTACTGTAATGCCCTTCTATTGAACGCTCAGAAAAAAGTTATTAACCAACTCCAACTAGTCCAGAACGCCTCGGCCAGAGTCCTCTTAAACATTCCCAAATTCACAACCATTTCCTCTCACATCCGTCAACTACACTGGCTCCCGGTCAGGAGCCGGACAATATTTAAGGCCCTGTGTATCACCTACAAGGCAGTCAATAACGTGGGTCCACAGTTCCTCAGAGCAGCTTTCCGCCCGCTCGAGTACTCAAGAACACTCCGTTCCTCCTCGGCACATCTGCTGAAAGTCCCTCGAACAAAAAAGGTTAACTGGGGTGACAGGTGTTTCACTATCTCTTCATCCAAACTTTGGAACACACTGCCCCTCCATATCAAAACTGCCCCAACCCTCCTCAGTTTCAGGAAGAAACTAAAAACATGGCTCTTCCCAGTATAACTTATCACCTCAGCGATGGTTCTGTATTCAAGCGCCGAGACACCCCCGGGTATTTGCGCGCTCTAAAAATGGCACAAACATAAATGTAAGAGGATGAAAGAAGTGTGAGGTTCCATCAAGACTAGGCAGGCTTGGTATTCTGCAATCCCATCATTTGGCAGCACGGACTGTGAGCTTCTACAAAACTTAGGGTTCATGCACCTATTCTTGAAGCGTAAGTACCAGCATTACTCCACTGTACCAACATGTTCAGATTATAGTTTCCAAGCTTCGGCCATCACCATCACTCAACTTGCACTCCTCAAACTGCAGGGGCTTGCCTCAGTACAAAGACGATGCACCAACATCAACAGCACTGACGCATGTCGTTGTGGTTGTGCAAACTTTGCCCAAACTCTGACTTGTGCATTGCTCAAGCTCAGCATCTTCTTGAAAACAAGGCTCTCACTAACACGCATAACTCACAGGCTCGGAGAAGATGAGAACTTTTTGTCGTGAGCGTCATCACGTAAATAGCTAAAGGAAGTGAGGCAACACTTCTGGGCACTATGTAACCCAGCGCCTCGGTTTGTCTGCACGGACTTTGGGATGCTGGCTTAAAGCAGAAAACCACTGTAAGGTAAGTGCTCTCAGGCAGAGATACGTGCTGAAAATCTAAACTTTGCCTGCTGCTCAGGTGGAGTTTTCACTCTTTTTAAAGTTGTTTCTTATTCTGTTGTCATAGCCATCTAGGGTGAAAGGGGGAAGTTTAGAATATATTTTGTAATTATTATTTTTTGCTGCAGAAGGAGATATGTATCCCTCTGATACTGCACCTAACATTGTAGTGTGTTGGTTATAACCTCCTTTCGATTCAGCTATATTTCATATTATTTAATTACAAACCATCCACCTACGTCAGTGTATCAACTACCAGATATCAACAAGGTAAGCATACATACGGATGTAGTGATTTATTATTCTAAATCCACATCAACTCGCCTGTATTGCCAGTATTGGGCAGTTGTACAGCTGAAGATTGATATCCTGATTTTCATCAGTTCCAAAGTATATCGAAGGTATGATACAGGCTTTCCCCCAAACAATGTGATTTGTGTCTGTGACTGTTGAACGTCTTTGAGCATTGTTGGCCTTTGGTTAATGTGGCGTTGCTATGAGCTGTGACTTACATTCTAAGAATTAGCTTTGAATTTATGAAAATATAGCGTATGCTTATCAGCGAAAATGTGCATGTTCACGGCTTTTGTTTTTTTATGTAATGTTAATTGTGGAACCTTCTAATAAAGGGGCTCAGTAGGTGGATTGGTGTGTGCAATCTGGGCTCCTCATGTGTGGTTTTATTTTATTTTAACTATTAAATCTCGCTTGCTTTAACCATGCAAAAATAAAGATGACTTTATTAGTAAAGCTCTTACTAATGTATACCTGTTGCCTCAATATTATAACTGTACTAAGAGAGATGTTTTAATTAGTTGCTGTGATTTATTGGGACTTTTAATCGAATGTCCGTGTCAAGACTGTTTCTAATTAATAAATAAAACGGTACAGAGAGGTAGGCACAAAGTTTGTTTCCACGCAGTGTATGCCCCATTATTGAATGGTCTACTTTTAGTGCCAAACTTCACCCAGACACATTTCTACAAATTGAGTCTATTTCATCGCCCATCAAAGGCGGCTCATACTGAGGATGTATAGTGGGGTGGGCACACAAGCGCACATTCACTTCTATGCCTCCACTCAAGGGCAACCAAATATTCACACCCACCCATCCAAATGCGCATTCACTTACCGTTGTTATCCTGTCAAACCTAGGTCAAAAATGTGCGTGGGTGAGATAAGAAATATTTTTTAATTGGTGTCTCCCTCTAGCAAGTTTAAGACAAGAGTGTCAAGCAAACAATCATGCTTCTCTTTCCTTTCAACATGTTTCAGCACTCACATATTACCCCTACGGGTCAGGCCCCTTCCTCAGGACTACAGATAGATAACATCAAATATTGTGAAAGTCTCTAGTGCATGTTATATAAATGCAGTCAGTATATTCTTTCTTCAAAGAAAATAGGGCAACGCCAGTTGAAACACCCCCTCATTGTAGAGCAGGTACACATTAAGCAGAAACAGAGCAAGTTTCTCTCTTTCCGAGGGAAGGTAGAGTTGAGGTGGCAGCAGCGCAAACTTTCTCCTTCGTAGGACAGGTACACATCAGGCAGCAGCAAGTGCAAGCTTTGCTTCCTCGCAGAACAAGTACAGACAGCATAGCAGTAGCAAAACAAGATTCCCTCTCTCACAGAATGTAACAAGTTCAATCTCCCAATCCATGCAAACTAGATTCCGCACAGGAGAACAGTGTAAGGCACATCGCAGCCATGCCCAAAAGAGCATAAAATCAATGTAGGGATCTTCAGGGCATCTGACAATTGATCCCGGAAAAATACCTCAAAACAGTGGTGCAGTCTCTTGTTCTCTCCAGACCAGATTATGGAATTGCCCTTCTCTCAGGCATTCCCAAAGTTCACCTAGGCCCACTGAGAGCAACACTTGATGCAGCAGCGTGCTCCCTTTCAGATATCAAGAAATGTGACCACATTTCCCAAGCCCTGCTCACCCTCCAATGACTTCCCATTGAAGCAATGGCCCAATTCAATACCGTCTGCATTACCTACAAGGCGCTGCACTCCTCTTCACCCTCCTATCTAAATGAGAAACTAGAAATCTCTGGAGCAAATAGGGGTTCCAGAAATGCCGAAATCCTGCTTCTGGAACCCCCCACCTTCAGTCAAGAATGATACGTAAACTAGTCATTCTCTGGTAGTGACACAAGAATCTGGAACTCTCTGCCTCCCTCCCTCGACACAGCCACTTGCCTAGTCACTTTCAAAAAGGACCTCAAACTCCTCCTATTTGACAGACACCTTGGGTAATCACCCCCAACCATACTTAAGTACTCTCTCTACCAGGATCTGAACTAACTTTGTTATGTGACCCCACCATCTAAATCGATGCTTTAACTATATACAACCTTTGACTAACTCTTGTAATTGCATCATGCGGTAATTCCGGCACACATCTACTGATGTAAACATATAAGCTTAATTATTACAACTGGAACTTGCTGTAACCTATGCATTCTGCTACTGTTTTAAAGTGCTCTGATGCCTTCGGGCCATATCTGCACAAAATAAAATTGCAAAGATAAAATAAATAAGTTATGACACAACAGTTAAAAGAGTGGTGAAGGCCACTGGCTCCTCCCACCTGTACTGCTTTAACTCCATCTACTTGGGCCTTCCTAAATATCTGCCTTATTGGCTTCAGGTGGTGCAGGATGCTGCTGGTCAACTTAAACTAAGACTCAGAAGGTGCATGCACATCTCGACTCATGCATCGCCCATTTACTGGTTGCCCATGACCAAGCTTGCCCTTTTTAAGTGTCTTGGGTTCAATCATCAGGCCACCTTTGTTAGAGGGCTACATTTTTCCATCACCATTTTGTGAAATACTCTGCAGGATACACTGTCCTTCACCTTCCCAACTTTAATCCGCCCCCATGACCAAAGAGGCTTGTTTGTGGACGCAACACCTGGAACCGTCTCCAACTGTCTCTCCGTTTCACAGCAAATTGTGTCTTTTTCCGCATTAGGCATAAACATCCTCTCCCTTCTGTCTTCACCTTTTACTTTAGAAAACAAATATCATTCTTCCGGGTATAAGTAGCATTGTATCATTTTTTCATTAGCATCGTCACTCAGATACAACTGGTAGAGTATAAGCAAGGTCAGCAAGGCTGGGGTAATGGAGGAGCAAAGTAACAAAGTGCCATAGAAGAATTGAATAATTAATGGTCAAGTGGTGGTCAGTAAAAGAAGTGACAGCAGATCACTTGTTTTCACTTTGACAAAAAAGACCCTGAATTTATCAAATAATGTACTTGCCTATTAATTATGGCAGGTCTAAGTGCACCAGACTTCAGAGACTTCTACTAGCGGGGCACTAGTCTGAATCTGACCAAATCTGTAACAGTTGAATTTCATGCGCCTTTTGTGACTTGTTAGACTGCCTTTATGTGAAGAGTTCTCAGCCTAGTTGCGGATGTCCTCTTCGCTAGAGGCATGATCTCCATTGCTTGCAGAATAAGTAGAGAGGTGAAGGAGTAATGGAGTACAAACAGCATTCAAAGTGCATTAAATACAAGATTGGGATCTGTGATCCTGAGTGCGTTGGGGATGGCGTCAGCGAGTGCATTGGTGGAATCAAAGGTGTGGCTTAAAAGAGCAGAGCATTCTGCAGCTATTTTGTTGATCTTTCACCTTGAGGTTACTGCATATAAAATAACACACACCTAAAATGAAAAATAAATGCAAGTTAAACTAATCAGTGAGAGATGCACTATTTTATGTTATGAAACCTCCATTGGTTAAGGAGAGCACTGCACATGTTTGTGTATGTAACAGAGAGCCACAGAAATAGATTCCGGTTGGGGCAGTGCAGCATAGTGACTTGTGTGTTTTTAGTGTTATGAGTTTCCATCCTGTGACAGAAAGCACTGTGGAAATGTAAGTCATTTTTGTAAGGTTGCAATCAATCATTCGAGATTTATAAAAAGTGGCTAATCACCTAATAGGGTATCCAAACGCTTGCAGGCCCCAGAGGCTTTTTTGAACTGCCAGGTCTTGAGGGTCATTCAGAATTCCAGAAGAGAGGTGATGATTCGGGGAGGCTGTCCAAGGTCTTTGCTGCAATGTGGGAGAAGGAATGTCCTCCAATTTTGTTTCGGTAGATGCTGGGAGTAAGCGCAAGTGAAAGAGAGGCGAGCGCAGGCTTCTCGATGGTTGGTGGAAGTTCAGGTAGTGGTTAATGTAGGCAGGGCCTTGGTTGAATAGAGCCTTGTGTGAGTGGGTCAGCAGCTTGAATTGGCATGTCTTCTATACGGGAAGGCAGCAGAGTTTCCTGTGGTGGGGTGTGATGTGGGTTCTTCGGGTAGGCCAAGGATGAGTCTGGCTGAAGCATTCTGTATGGTCTGAAGTCTCTGCAGAAGGCATGCGGCAATTCCAATGTAGAGGGCCTTGCCGTAGTTCAGTCGGCTTGTGATAAGGGTTTGTGTCACGGTGCATCTCGTTTAAAGGAGTAGCCACTTGAAAATCTTACGTAGCATGCGCAGAGTAAGGAAGCAGGTAGAGGAGACTGCGTTGATCTATGATTTCATGGTGAGCTTGTTGTCAATTATGATTCCGAGGTTTCTGGTGTAGTTGGAGGTAGTGGGTGTGGGTCTTAGGTCTGATGTCCACCAGAAGTTGTTCCATGTGTTGCTGGTGTTGTCAAAGATCTGTACTGATGATGTTTGTCATGCATCTTTGGAAATTGGTTCTGGTGGTGATGGGATAATCGGTTAGTGAGAGGATGAATTGGGTGTCATCTTTATAGGAAATTATGTTGAGACCATGGGTTCTGACAATGTTGGCCAGCAGGGTCAGATATGCGGTGAAGAGTGTGGGACTGATGGATGAGCCCTGAGGGACACCACAGGTGATCTCCTTGAGTTCAGAGGTGAAAGGTGGGAGGTGGATCCTCTGGGTTCTTCAGGTGAGGAAGGAGGTGATCCATCTGAGTGCAACCCCTTGGATGTCGATGTGATGGAGTCTTTCGATCAGTGTGTAATGATATACAATGTCAAAGGCTGCTGAGAGGTTGAGAAGGACCAAAGCTGCTGTTTCTCCTTGATTCAGAAGTGTTCAGATGTCATCGGTGACAGAGATCAGGGCAGTTTTGGTGCAGTAGTTGCTGTGGAAGCCGGATTGGAAGGCTTTGAGTAGCTGGTTCTGCTACATGTGTGTCATGAGTTGATTATCAATGATCTTTACCAGCACCTTAACTGGGAATGGGAGCAGGGAGATTGGCTAGTAGATTTTGAGTTCACTGGGTTTGGCAGAGGGTTTTTTGAGAAGTGGTCTGACTTCGGTGTGTTTCCAGGCATCGGAAAATATTGCAGTGGTGATAGAGGTGTTGATAAGGTGGTGAGTTCCTGGATAATCCTTTGGTTTCTGAAGTTGAAGATGTGGTGTGGGTATGGGTGTGTGGAAGCTCCCGAGTGGATGGATTTCATGGTAGAGGTGGTGTCCTGGGTGAAGAGGGTGTTCCAGGTGGTCAGTGTGTGGTTTGTGTCTGTTACGGTGGTGGCGTATTTGTCAAGGAAGTCAGTTGGTCTAAGTTAGGGCTCAAAGTTTCTGCATATGGTTGAGATCTTGTCATGGAAGAAGTGGGCAACGTTGTCACACAGCTCCTGTGAGAATGTGATATTGTTTTCACTGGCAGCTAGGTTGGAGAATTCCTTAACAATGTTGGAAAGTTCCTTGGTGTTGTTGGCACTGGTTCCGTTGCATGAAGCAAGGGCTGTCTTTTTTGTTGCACTCCGCAGGCAGTGATAGAGGTTGAGCGAGGTCTTGAAGGCTGCCCTGTCAGAGGTGTTCTTGCTGGTGCACCATCTCCTCTACAACTGTTTGCTGTCTCATTTTGCTATTCTGAGGTCTTGGGTGTACCAGCTGACCTTTATGGAGGATTTTCTTTGGATTTTGCTCTTGACAGAAACAATGCTGTCTGCGCAAATGGTGATCCAGGTGTTGGAGTTTTTCACTCCCTTTTAGAGGATGGTGGTGGTAGCAGGGTTGGAGGTGTTGAGGACGTCGCCCAGTTGGTCTCTGAGATTTTGACCCACCTCCAGTGGGGTGCATTGGTCATCTTGGGGGTGGCGATGCGGGGGCTGAAGATGCTAAAGTGGATAATGGAGTGATCGGTCCATGTGAGTTCTGTGACATGGCTGTATTTGATGTGGTTTCTGGAGGTGAAAATTGGGTTCAGCATGTGTCCTCCGGTGTGTGTAGGGTTGTGGACCATCTGGTTCAGTCCGAGGCAGCTCATACAGTTGAGGAGTTGTGTGGTCTTTTTGTCGTTGGGGTTGTCAATGTGGACATTTAGGTCACCGAGGAAGATGTAGTCCTTGGAGTCTAATGCTAGGGGCACAATGAAACCTGTGATGATGTTGCAGATCGGAGCGTGGGCCTGGTGGTAGGTATGCGGGGTGCCTCTGAAGGTTGTCTTGTTGTCAGTTTGGAGCTTGAAGTTGAGATGTTCCATGGGGCTGGTAGTATTTCTGGTGGCGGTAGTACACTGTATGGTCTCTTTGTGGATGATGGCTTGTTGGTGCAGTCCTGGTGACTGATAGTATATCCATCAGTGATCACTGTGGCAATATCTGGGGTGGATGTGGGTTTGAGCCAGCACTACACTCATTATTAGATCGGCTACCACCAAATGCACATAGAAGATTTAGATACAAGGGTCAATAAAAGAACGTCCAAAATATAGATTTTAGTAATACTCAGAATAAACCCAGTGCAAACATTTTTTATAACCATTAAAAGCATGCACTCCACAGGTTAGTTGGTTACACCCTTGCAATACCACATTCAAAAGAATACAATTTTTGTCCTCAGGAAGCTTCAACTTAACTCCATCAATTAAAGCAAAGACTGAGTTCCAAGCTGCCTTAACATTTGCAGATTAACCAAGTGCTCAAATTTACATTTCTTTCGGGCAGCAGACACCCTGGTAAGATGGTTTGTTTCTTGTTTAGCAGTCTGTCCGTTCCTCAGCTTCACTTCCCAGGTGACTCCCTCCTATCCACTTCAGCTGAAGCAACTCAACTTCAAGAATTAACCTTCCTGGGGTGGTTGGTTGACTTTTAAGAATAGTAAGGGAACTGGTTTGGTCAAATTAAAAAAATATGGGCATGGGGTGCCCTCAGATTGCACACACATTGACCTTTGAGTACCAAAGTGTGCTCTCTGTTCCAGAGCTCCCAAAAAAGCTAATGCGTTCTGAAGAGCAGCTTCGTGTAGATTGCACTGTTGCATAGGGCTACGACCCTCAGACCTGCGGACAAGTATGAAATTAATTTTATCCTTGAGGTGAACACCTAAAACCAAATCAGCTTGAAATATGAGCATATTAAAATCCCCTTCATTTATAAAATGCTAGGGAGAAAATGTTGGCCCTGACAGGCCAGTCTGATGGGGTGGAGTAGACCCCCAACTCAGCCTTTTTGCAGCGATCTGCCCATCATTTGTTAAGGTTCTTCACCTTACCAGAGAAATATTTTTTGTGAAAGTGCACCTGGTGACACCGCTGGAGCATTTTCGCCAAAATTTCATTTTCGTGTGCTCATGATGGCAGCCTTTACAATATTTTTTATCAGAGACATACCCAAAGATGCCATTTCTTTCTGAGGAGTACAAATTGGGCCTGATATGCAGGGTGTTTCTCTCTGTACATTGGTGGTGAGAACGCTCTGGGCCGCTTTTTCCAATTTAACTCTGGTCAATACAACTTTTGTAGTAGCCTGAGAAGAAGAGGGGTTAAAGACAAACAAATAGTCAAATATTCAGGTACTGTGTGATCATTAGGACCACATAATAAAATTCAGAATCAATAAAAAAGTTAAAATATGTATTATAAACTCAAAGCCAAGTTTATATAAATCAATTTCAGGAAAAACTATAAAAACAAAGGATTATCAAAGGTAGATTAAACCATCTAACAATTACAAAGAACATAATAAAATCTTGGTTGGGGCAATAGAAAATATGAGGAAGAGGACTTGCTAACATGACGAGTAATTACGATCCTTCTCCTGATACATGAAAAAGATTTGCAGCATCTAAAAACCTAACACTGCTCAATAAATAGGGACAATCCTATTAAGTAAAGGAAGCAAGAAAAGTGTCAGCATCAAAACCTCAGTAGAAATTCTATAGGTAAAGAGTAATGCATAGCATAAAGCTACACAATCAGAGCTGTCAGAAAAGGTCTGTACCTCTCCAAGTCTAAAGGGAATCTGACTAAACCCAAGATGAGTTCACTAATTAAAATGCACAAAGACCTTTCTAGAAAAACATGATCTGATCTATATCATAATATGTTTTTCCAGTTTCCAGAAAGAATTTGTCACGTTGAACACTACTCTCATTTTCCAGTCCCTGCTTCCAAAGTGTCCTTGAGTTCCTCCTTTCATCTGATATTACCAACTGGTATCAATCCCTTTGTTCTTTCAATTAAAATTATTTGACCTCGCCAACTCTTCCTCACCTCACTATCTCTGAAATACAATGTGCCTTTCACTAACTAAGGAATGCCTTTGGTCTGCACCTGCAAAGGAGAGAAATATGCATAAAAACTACTTTTCATGTCATTATTAACTATTGACTATAAGCTTAAAACCCGCTATCACACTAACTTAACATTTTCTCTTTTAAACACATTAGTTCTGCAGTCTACCTATAATCCAATAAATAACATTTTTAATAATGAATCAAGCTATATTGTGCTATACTCTTAAATGTGTTATAGCAACAAGGGGTTTGGCCCTAGGCGGCTGGACAGGGCCGTAGTAAACTAGGAGAAAGTGGGGGGTTTGTCCTAGCCATCACATTCAAATGCTGCTAAACCAATTTAACAGACTAAAGGTCATCAATTCAATTGATATGGACTACAAGCATTTATTTGCTACTTCGTTCTGTGCACTATACTCCACATTTAATCATTGGTCAAGTAAGTGCGGATACGTTTTAATCAAGAACAAATCATACATATTAAGGCAACAAATAAAACAAAAACAAACAAACTTTGTGATGAAAAAACATGATGTAACAATCAATACATGAAGTGTGGTACATTTATGTAAACATTATGACACCAGTCTTAATTCACAAACGGATAGCTACTAGGACAACCTTTAGCATCCACATTGTGTAACAAATTCAAGGAGCTGCTACCCACGGGGAAAAGGGAAACTTTAGGCCCAGTAGTGAGACAATTCAAATAACATTTCTACTGAGGGAAACTTAATTAAAAGCGAAAGTCCCCTTGCTGTGTAATGGTGGCGCGTTTCGATTCCCAAGGTGGTTTGTGGGATTCTCCTCAGGGCATGGACTTGTTTATCAAAGAAACAAGAAGAGGGTACGAATTATACAAGAGGAGGGACTCTAAACTTCTCAATTACTCAAGTTATGTGGGGATTTCTCAAAAGTACCTGATTGAATAGAGAAATAAATGTGTACGTTGCAGGCAAGAAGAGGCAGGTTACAATGTGGATGCACGATCCAAAATGTGAACCGATCCACCCTCAGTCATAAACATGGTTTGGTAAATGTAAATATTCTGTAACTAGAAGAACAAGAAAAGGCACTTACTTATGCCAGACGGGCGGTGCTTTTACAAAGGGTATAAGAATGCTTGCTGTCAGTTAAATGGAAACCTACTTGTACTTTGGTTTGACAATCTATAAACAGAAATGAGTGCTACCTCAATAGAGTATCTAAATAGATATATTTTAGCTTTGTGGGCTAAATACAACACTTACTTTTTCCATGCCAGCCATGTTTTCTTTAATGATTCCCTTCAGCTCTAAGTCAGTTCAACATATAGCTTGAGCAGCGCGGCACCGCTGCCAATTTCACAAATCGGTAAAAAGAGTTACTTCCTTTAAAGTTCGCACAGAAACAGAAAAGGTTGTGTCAGTGTGTGTCTTATTTTACAAAAAAGAATTTAGCGCACCCATGTAGTAAAAGTTTGCATAGTCTTATTTGCATTCGGCTGTGAAGGTCATCTAATGGTGTCTCATTCCCAGTTTCTCTCTCGAGAATGGAAAGGGGCGACCACTCGGTCCCCCCGAACGTATGGTTGGGGGCCCGGATCCTCCCGGGAAACCATTTTGGGCGGGGGGCGTGTCACGGCTGGTATGCCCGAAGCGGCGTAGCCGGGGCGCGACTTCTTCCCGCCCAAGAGGGGTTGTTCTAGACACCTACACCGATGGCCACGCCCAGGAGGCGTATCAGCAGAGGGTTCACGCCCTCCCGAAGACGGATAAAGAGAGCGGGAATCCGAAGAAGCATCCTCTTGTTCCTGTGCTTGGAAGCTGCACCCACTCGTTGCACGTGAGCCCTCGACGGAACAAGGAGCAATTTTGAGAACTTGTAATTTCTTGTGTTTCTCTTTCAGCGACTTCGAGGCTCAGGGTTCAGGACCGTATCGATCGACGTAGATCGGATACTCGATAATAATGCCTGGCAAGAAGGCTGGAAAGAAGTCCGGAACCGACCAGATGCTTCGCATGCTGGTAAGAGATATGGCGAACATGAAAAAGCAGATGGCTGCGATGAACAATCCGGGTAAACCAAAGAAGGTAATAGGCCCGGCATTGCCGAAAGTTGCCCCCGAGGGTAGGGGGAAGCGGGTTAGGAATAGGCCGGCATGGGGGGAGGTCCCGGTTCCCGAGGTTCCCCCGGCCAGTCCGGTCGAGGCTCCGGTACCGATCCCAGACGCGGGTCAACCAATTCCGGTTGTTGTTACGCCCGCCACCGAGGAGGATATGCCTCCGGAATTAGCCGCTCAGCTGGCCGCATGGCTCGGCAAAAAGTCAGGGGGTGCTACGGCGCTTGAAGATACGGCCGAAGAGGCCAAGTTACTAATGCAGCAGTTACGGCAGTCTAGAGCTGCCGCAAAGGCGAATCTCCCTCTTGTCCCCCCACAGGTGACCTTGGAAGGACCGGCACCAGACGTAGAGAAAACGGCGGGAACAACGATTAAGCCGGGTAAGCAGGCATTGCCAATGGTGGGGGAGGGGTCGTTGCCCTCAAGACGGGAGAAGGTGGTTCAACACATACCGTTGGCCACGAAAGAATTGATATGGGCTGATAAGTATGTAAATATGTTTTCCCTGCTGACTGACCATCACGAAATGGAGTATTTTAAGACACAGAAAGATTTGTGGCACACAAGTGTATGGCGAGCAAAAATGGCGGGATTCAGGGTGGATGAGACAATCACAAATTGGGCCAAGGCCTTTGCAATGTTTACTGCAATCATGGGGGAACGGAGGCCCGAGATTCTGTCTGAATTGTCTTGCTATCAAACACGAATACTGGATTTATATGAAACGTATGAAGGCAATGAATGGATGGGGTACGATATGAAGTAAGGCTAAGGAGCACGATTCATCTCTGACGTGGGATTGTCTCGACTCAATTTCTTGGCAGAAGCAGCTACTGCCGGGCGCGACGAAGTCGTCCTCGCCCGGTGGTAATGGGTCAGAGCCCCCCCGCTACCAGGCCTCGTGCCCTTTCGAGCGGGCCCCGGTGGCGACCGCCAAGCAAGGACTGGTGGGAAGGGGGGTAAGAAAGGGGTGTGTTGGAATTTTAACAGGGGCAATTGCAGCAGGCCACAAGGGACATGTAGATTCAGACATGCATGTGCGGGGTGCGGGAACTCATCACACCCCGAGAGTTCCTGCAGATCCAGGAATAGTGGGTCGGCGGGTAGTGGAGGGTCCAAACAAGATTGAAGGGGGCCATTTTGTACTGCTCCCTACCCCCGTTGATATCATGGCAATGATCCCTTGGCTAAACGAATACCCTGATCATGTCTCCGCCGGGGTGTTGAGGAATGGCTTCCTATATGGCTTCCGCATCCCGGCGGGGGATTTTCGGGGGGGAACCACTTTGTAGGAACCAACTGTCGGCTCAACATAATCCAGCAGTTGTGGAGAGGAAAATTGCAAAAGAGGTTGCCCTTGGCCGGGTTGCTGGCCCATAGAGTCGGCGTTCCGGTTGCTCCCGGTACACCCACAGGATCAGCGTTTGTTAGGCTTTGTGTTCCAAGGACGTTATTACATGGATAGATGTATGCCAATGGGTTGCTCCATCTCTTGTGCTTATTTTGAGAAATTCAGCTGTTTTTTGGAATGGGCATTTATCCGAGCCACTGGCCATAGCCATGTTATGCATTACTTGGATGAATTTTTTGTTCTTGGGGGCAGCCGGCGACACTAGCTGTGCGCGGGCGCTGCAGGGTTTTTGCTCCCTCATGAAGGGATTTGGAGTGCCATTGGCACCAGGTAAGACGGTTGGACCATCCACTTCACTCGAGTTTCTAGGGATTGAGCTCGGTTCTGTGGAGGGATGTTTCCGTTTGCCAGTGGGGAAAGTAGCGAAATTCAGGGCTTCCCTCGAACTGTGCCTGAGCAAGGAGAAAGTTACACTCCACCAGTTACAACAAGCAGTTGGTCAGCTTAACTTTGCCCTAAGAGTAATTCCAATGGCCCGCCCCTTTTCACGCTCCATAGCACAAGCAATGGTTGGTCTCACGGAAGGACACCACCGCACAAGACTGTCTGCAGAGGTTCGCCAGGACATGCGCATATGGTTGGCATTTCTGGCGGATTTCAACGGTCGAGTGGTGTGGAACAAACCTCCAGCGTCTTCGGACAAGCTGGGGTTGTGGACCGACTCGGCAGGGAGCGTGGGATTTGGCGCTATCTTTGGTAATCGATGGTCGGCGCAAACATGGCCGACGTGGTGGCACACCAGCGGTCTCACAGGTAACATTGGGTTCCTCGAGTTATTCCCCATTTTGGTGGCTCTGATGGCATGGCCGGAAGAGTTCAGAGATCGCTCTGTGGTATTTTGGTCCGACAATATGACTGTCGTTGAATGTATAAATAATCAGGCAGCACGCTGCAAATGGCTGTTGAGATTACTGAAGGAAATTGTACTACTTTGCATGAGACTGAATGTGCAATTCAGGGCGAAACATGTGCCGGGTGTATTGAATCAGGCTGCTGATGCACTCTCTCGTTCACACATGCAGGCTTTCAGGGGGTATCTACCTTCCGCGGACCTAACGGCGGCACCATTTCCCGAAGCACTCTGGTTACTCGGTGCCACGGATTACAAGACCTCGTGGCAGCAAGCTTAGCTCCCAGGACAAGGAGGGCATACGAAGGAGCGTTTCGTTCCTATTGTGCATTTTTGGGTCCGGCAGGGGAGGACACATGGGGCCAAGAGGATTGCTTCATAAGGTTTCTAGAAGCATTACACAGGGATGGCCGATCAGTAGCGACGGCCAATAGGCACCGGGCCGCCATTTCATTCATGGCGCAGGCGCATGGTATCAAGGACCCAACCTCGTCCTTTGTGGTGAGAAAAGCCCTTCGTGGCTGGCAACGCATGGAGGGTCGATCAGTAGACGAGAGGCGCCCGATTGGGTTAGAAAGGTTGTCCCTGCTCATGTCGGCTTTACCTAGGACATGTTCCTCCCATTTCGAGACAGTTCTGTTCCAGGCTGCTTTCGCATTAGCATTCCATGTGGCTATGCGGGTGAGCGAACTGGTTGCAAAGAATAAGAAAGATGTAGGGGGAGGCCTGTGTCAGGATCACATCCTGATTAGGGGTGATTCAATGGTAGTCACAATAGCCAAATCTAAGACTGATCAGAGGGCTATGGGTGACAGTATTGTTGTCCAGCGCATGCGAGGGTCCCCCATGTGCCCGGTAAGGTGCGTTGAAGAATATTTGGCACGAAGGGCGGATACATGGGGGGGGAGCCTGCTGAGACACATTGATGCCACCCCACTGATGAGGTTTCAGTTTCAGAGGGTGCTAGCACTGGCAATCGCAGCAGCGGGCATGGACCCGGGCGATTTTGGGACCCACTCCTTTAGGATTGGGGCTGCTACGGAGGCTACAGCCAGGGGTCAGAGTGCTAAAGAGGTGAAACAGTTAGGACGATGGTCCTTGAATTGTTTTAAAAGATACGTGCGATTGCACATGTTGTGAAGTCAAGTTACATGCACTCACGCTTCTTGTCTTCTGTTTGATTTACAGTTTCGCGAGCATACTATGCGGGGCGGACTTTTCAGTCGACCAGGCACCAGGGGACCAGCGGTCAGAGATCACCGGCTGAGGAGAGAGTGGTGTGGGTCGTGGGCCACTCATACGTGAGGCGGGCCAGGGACGTATTCAAAGCAGGTGACGCGATTCACGCAGCTGGGGAATACGGGTGCAGAGTGACCTTCCACGGAAGGGCCGGGCTCTGTATTGACCAGTTTGAATCTTTTTTCGAGGAACTCTTAGGGCGGCAGAGGTCACCGCCATCTGTAATCATAGTACACCTGGGGGGCAATGACATGGTGACACTCGGGAGACGAGTACTACTCGAGCGAGTTTTGTCTACTGTTAGTTGGCTTGCGAGAAGGATCCCGGGGTGCACGATAGCATGGTCCCACATGATTCCCAGGAAGGTATGGCGGGGGGGCCTCTCGGTGTCAGCCCTGAACCATTCGGTTAAAAAGGTCAACAACAAACTTGGTAGGTTGTTTCGCTCAGCGCAGTTGCACAGTATTCCGCATGGATGCATTCGGGGGGATCACATGTATCTAGAGGATGGGGTTCACTTGTCCCAGGAGGGGAATGTTTTACTCATAGGAGACTTCATAGCTTGGCTAAGGGGTTTGAGGAAGCATGACCTTTAGGAGGAGTGTGGGGGGGCCGGATAGCCAGTCAACTATCCGGCCTGTGGCGGTAAGGTCATGATCGGTGAGCAGTAATTTCAAGGTCCCTAGAGAGGGGCGCCACCCAATATGGATGGGAGCGCCCGGGGGGAGGTGGCCATTGGCCCCTCCCACGGGAAGGCGGCACCCACTAAGTATGGGTTGCCTGGGGGAAGACGGCCATAGGCCCCTTCCAGGGGAGGAGGGGGCTATATGCACCTCCTACGAATTTCCTGGGGCCCGGATATCCGCGACGGCGGATGTGATAGACAGTGTGGGGTGGGAGGGGAGTCCACGCTGCCTTCTTACAGGCACCTCACACGGGTCCTCGGACGACCTCTAAGATGGCGTCGAGTAAATGGGGGGCCCCGCACTACAAGGGAAGTTGGAGTTGGCACAGAGGGTACAGTCCTCGGTGCGGCCGCCACTCACACCGTGAGGGCGAGAGTTTTGGTGGTAGGGATCTGACACCGGTTGCGACCTTGCCGTTGGCCCTTAATGCTAGGATGTACAATTTTAATTTAGAAAGTATGCATTGGCAGGATGTTAGACTCGGCTAGGAAAACCTTTGCACTAGAGATTTGTTAAGGTTAGCCAATAGACATGTCTTCATCGAAATGTAATAAATGAAAATTGTACATGATATGAAACGTTATTTTAATGTTTTAATTTTGTTTCATATTTTAATAAATACGGCCGGGAGGATGACTCCCTCCCGCCTTCCAAAAGTTCAGAACTGCGTCCGTCTACCCATCCTTGGGGATTTGTGTTGGGAGGGGGTAACAGGCATCCCGGCCATATGCTTCCGGGTCACAGGAGAGTGACCGGATCCCTTTGCATTATGGTAAAATGAGTTTGTGAAGCTATTGAAAATGAGCTGTGCAATGAGTAAATCATATTCTAAGGGAAAGCTAGAGCATATATAGCTTTTTAAATGTTTGTGTGTAACTTGGCATCAAAAATTATATTTTACAACAACGAAAGAGAGCCTAATGCTGTGAATTCACAAGTGACATTGTCCCTACTTTAAAGAAAACACAGTGTGGAAAGACTAAACTAACATGTGCGGTCAAAGAACTGGGAAAAGGAAGAAAAAACTATTTTCTAAAAGAACCCTCACTCACCCTAGTGGTGACATGCTTCATCATGGGGTTGCCACGGGAGGGACCGAGTATCCCCCTGTGTGCTTCAATGCCTGCAATTGCAGTGGAGCAGGTATTTCGAGAGTGTGAAGTGATATGAGTGATCAGTGGTATAGAGTGATTGATAAAAGATCACAGCTGGACCCAAACAACTTTATTAAAGGATCAGTTGTTCACATTAAAAACAGTGAGGCCACATGGTGGTTTGTATTAGAACCCCAGTGACCTGGTGTATGTGGTCAACATGTTTCTGCTGTCTCATGCGTGTTGTGCTCAGCTTTCTTTCTTTTGTTGTTGTAAATTGTTATTCAGGGGTTGAAGAGTAGCCTTTTTTACCCTTCCTCTCTGGTTGTTTATATATATAAAAAAATATATACCTGTTTCCAAAAATATTTGATTCATGGTGCAAACTGGAAATGCAAAACCTGGACTAGAACTGTTTTAACATTTACCCATTTCTGACATTTCATTCAGTTCTTTGGTGATGCTATTGAAGCGAGCTATCATGTAGGCTTTTTTTCTTAACAATGAAGTCTCAGCAGCAACCCCTCTTGGTTATGGTTTAATGACTGCTAGCACAGTCCATTGAAACTCAAGTTTGTGGTGATTAGAGTCAATAAAGTGGTTCACCATATGTGCTGATACAACTTTATTTTTTATCCTTGATTGGTGCTGCGCTATGCGTTGACAAACCTCTTGCGTAGTTTTGCCAATGTAAATTCTGTGGCAGGGACAAACAATTGCATAAATGACGTTTTTGTCTTACAGTTGGAAAATTGTTTCCTTGTCCACTTAATGTCATCATGCATAAAGTCAATACCCACTATCGTGTTACTACAATTCTCTATCCATGATAAAATGTGGAGTAAAGTGCACAGAACGAAGAACCAAATAACTGCTTATAGTACATATCAATTGAATTGATGGCTTATAGTCTGTTAAATTGGTTTAGCAGCATTTGAATGTGACGGCTAGGACGTACTCCTATATGTGGCACAACAACGAATACATGTAGATTTTAAACAAACACGACAGTCTGAGCACAATTTATAAAACATTAAGCATGCATATGATCCACTTTCACTAGTCCCTAGTGAATGCACTGCATTAAATGCCTTTTCAGCACACCTCCTTACAATCTGAACCTATAGAAGATTAATCAGCAGTCTAGATGTCTCTAAAAAGGAAAAGGTTAATATGCACACATATATTTCTCAAACCACACAAGTAATGCACTTTCTATACTTTTGGTCCACCACATCTCATCTGTATTATTGCACGACCCGAGTACATAAGGCCAAAAGTAAATATATATATATGGGGCCTATCAAAACATAGAGCTTGGGGACAAACTACACTACTCCAACGGCATTTCTCTTTTTCAGTCTGAATCGGCAGAAAAAATGAAATCCAGAACAATGTTGATAGGCTGGCATCCCAGGGGCAAATCGTATACCAGCAGAGGCTTTCTCATCAGAAATCGTTTGGTTCCCCCACCTCTAAATGAGACAGACGAGCTATGTATTATAGGAACTGGACTTCCACCTCTTCGCCAAACCATAAATAAGGTCTATATTTCTAAATGACAGTAAGGCCTATCAGCATGTTGAGCTTAGGAGGCAAGAGATCTTTGTCAGGAAAAGGTATAAGCTGTATTTTTTTGTTTTCATAAAACACTTGGTCTTAGAGCTTCAATAAAATATCTTTAAATTGATTTTGGTGTCACATGGCGGATCTTGGCTCACTGCTCGTTGTTGACATTTAATTGGGTGACCCCATTTTCACATGTTAGGCAGTAGTGCAAAATCAAATCCAGAATCTGTTTTAGATCTCGATCATCTACTTAACTTGTAATTCCAAGAACCTTGGGGCCGATTCACAGAACTAACTTAAGACAAAATCATAAGCTTACTACTTTTGGTATTCACAGAAGGCATTTAGTAGTCTTAAGTTAGGATTTTGTCTTAAATTAGAATGTCTTAAATTAGGATTTTGTCTTAAATTAGGATTTTGTCTTAAGTTAGGATTTTGTCTTAAATTACGATTTTGTCATAAGTTAAATTTAAGACAAACATAAGTTAAACTTAAGTTTAACTTAAGACAAAATCCTAATTTAAGAAAAAATCCTAATTTAAGACAAAATCCTAACTAAAGACAAAATCGTAACGTAAGACAAAATCCTAATTTAAGACAAAATCCTAATTTAAGGCTACTGATTGCCTTCTGTGAATACCAAAAGTAGTAAGTTTATGATTTTGTCTTAAGTTAGTTCTGTGAATCCGCCCCAATGTAATAGGTCATCACCCCTTCCAACATCAAATGACACCTGTTAAATATGGCTATGACATGTTCCAAGTTTATGTTAATATGCTGAGTAATCCACCAACTGGAACTGTATCTCGGGTGGCATGCTTACTCTGAGAGAATTGTCACTCTTTAAAAAAATCTTGATGTTAAAAGAAGAGGGTTAAGCCATCTTAGACGATACATTCAAAATTAAAGGGGAAAATTAATAAATTTGAAAACATAGAAATGTTATTTCAATATTCTATGTTTTATACACTTGAAAGGAATATACTGGGGTGAAATTACTGGGAAAGGTGCTGAATGGCACTGCTGCTCTAAAAGCAAGACTTCAAATAGAGGATAAAGAGCAAGGAAGTAATTTGACAAGAGACTCTGAGATAGCTTGGAAAGGAATGGATGGATGAAGGGGGAACAGTAGGGTGGGATAGCAGGTAACACATAAGGAAATCCTACATTTATATAATAAAAAATGGGCAGACAATTTGTCCATATTTCTAAAAAATGTGATATTCTGTCTGTAAATGTATCTATTCCTTTACGTTTGATGTCGTTGTCTTTTTTACTTCATTTTTTAAAATAGTATTTAAGCCTGCATGCATGCAGGTTCGTTGAGATCTAGATGTGGGCGAGCCAACAAATGTATAGGGAGATGCGAGCCAGAGCCATTGCACAAAATTATTTGTCATATAATCCATGCAACAAATATCATGTTAAAATATGATGAAGTTGCTTCAGTATTTTTAGAAAGTGTATTCTTTAACATGTGCATGCATTTCAGTACTGCAGAATATACCACTGCATTGAGAAGTATTTATTATAAGTGATAGTTTTAAACAATAACCTATAAGCATTCCTGCTCCACACCGCCCTCCTGACAATGGCGTTGGTGAACGAAGAGGCAAGATGGTTGTCATGTGTATCCCACAGAGGTGGTGTATATTTGTATTGCACACAGAGCACCATTGCAGTATATTAAACATAAAATGAGAGATGCTTCTAAAGCGCGCATACTGAACACACAGATTTTAAGGCTTTCTCAAATGTGATAATAAAGAACAAGCATTGGCAAAGCCAATATATTTCATCTATGTGAAATCTATTGGCTTTGTCAGGTTTTTTTGCATGCTGCATAGGATCATGTAAAAATACCATGGCTTAAACATGGCTTAGACTAAAAAATAAAAACACAGTGACACAGCCATCCTTGTCTGCTTCATAGTGCTTTTTTCCTTATTTAACCCATGTTACACAGCAGCTCAACTGCTGATTAACATGTAAAAAAAAACATTGACAAAGCCAATAGAATTTGTATAGGGTGAAACCTATTGGTTTTGCCAATGCTTGTTTTACAGTAATAACTTCCGAATGGATTTAGTGTTTTGCTATTTTATTACTCTTTTGTGGGTGTGATTTGTATGAGTAGGTCCTCACAGAAAGATAACAGAGGCAGACGTGGAGGCGGCGAGCCGGCCGTAGGTTTGTGAATAGCATTTTGCAATACATGAGTCGCACTAGTGTAGTAATTTACACACTTCAAAAAGCAGTGTCAATCGAGTACTATACATTTTGGTTAAGCCAGTCACTTTCCACCAATGTTTGTTTACCTAAGTGGGTCAAAAGTTTAGTAAAATTTTTTTCACTTTAACCCGTTTACCGCGGCGGCAATTCCGCCGTGGTGTGGGCGTTCGAATGCGCAGAGTGGGCTGCGTCGGCCAACGGACTTGCTCAGCACTACCGAGGCAGTGCTCGTGACGGCTGCAAGGGGTTAAACACCACAAATACCACTCAACATTTTGCACTGCGATAACACATGCTGATTGTATGCTAATCTTAGTAACAAGCAATGGCATAGCCAATAGGTCTCACCTTTGGGAACTTATAAGTGTTTATCCGGAGATATTGACTTTACCTATGTCTTTAAGCTGTGCTGTACAGAAGTTTGCAGCATGCTGAAAAGTTATAATAAATACGTGTCAGAAGCATTTTTGTTCCTTTAGATATGATCAAAAAAGCATTATGTACAACTAAACGACTATATTAAAAAAGTATTAAAAATAATGTCTTGAGTTTTTTTTGTCCTTTCAATGCTGGCAACTTGTATCTGCCTGTCCCAATGGTTGCTTGTTGTGTTTTTTTGTTATGGGGGGCATAAATAACAGGAGGGTGAAGGTCAGTCAGTCACTCAGTGAGAGTGAGTGAGAGAGTCAGTCAATCAGTGAGAGTGAGCGAGTTAGTCAGTCAATGAGAGAGTGAGAGTCAGTGAGTGAGTGAGAGAGTCAGTCAATGAGAGCGAGAGTCAGTCAGTGAGAGTGAATGAGAGTGAGAGGGTGAGTCAGTCAGCGAGTGAAAGAGAGTGAGTCAGTGAGATAGTCAGTCAGTGAGAGAGTGAGAGAGTCAGTCAGTGAGAGTGAATGAGAGTGAGATAGTGAGTCAGTCAGTGAGTAAAAGAGAGTAAGTCAGTTAGATAGGCAGTCAGTGAGAGAGTGAGTCTTTTAGCTAGAGTCAGTGTTTAGCGAGAGTCAGTCAGTCAGTGAGAGAGCGTGTGAGTCAGTGAGAGAGAGTCAGTCAGTGAGAGAGAGTCAGTGAGAGAGAGTCATTGAGAGAGTCAGTGAGAGAAAATCAGTGAGAGAGAGTCCGTGAGAGAGTGAGTCAGTCAGTGAGAGAGAGTGAGTCAGTCAGTGAGTGATTGGGAGTCTGTGAGAGGGAGTGAGAGAGTGTCTGTGAGAGTCTGTGAGAGAGTGTCTGCGAGAGTCTGTGAGAGTGTGTGAGAGTGTCTGTTAACCCCTTCCGTGCTTCGAACGTCCAACGGTCGTCGCGCGCGCTACCTCGCTGGTGCTGCTCACGACCGTTGGACGTCCGAATCCCGTTAGCGCGATCGAACGTCCGCACTGGGGCGGAATGTTCGACGCGCTAAAGGGGTTAAGAGTCTGTGAGAGAGTGTCTGTGAGAGTCTGTGAGAGAGTGTCTGTGTAAGAGTGTCTGTGAAAGATTCTGTGATGGAGTGTCTTTGAGAGAGTGTCTGTGAGAGAGTGTCTGTGAGAGTCTGTGAGAGAGTGTCTGTGAGAGTGTGAGAGTGTCTGTGAGAGTCTGTGAGAGTGTCTGTGAGAGTGTTTGTGAGAGTCTGTGAAAGAGTGTCTGTGAGAGAGAGTCTGTGAGAGAGTGTCTGTAAGAGTCTGTGAGAGTCTGTCTGTGAGTGTCTGTGAGAGAGCCTGAGAGAGAGTCTGTGGGAGAGTATCTGTGAGAGAGTGTCTGTGAGAGAGTGTCTGTGAGAGTCTGTGAGAGAGTGTCTGTGAGAGTCTGTGAGAGAGTGTCTGTGTGAGAGTGTCTGTGGGAGAGTGTCTGTGAGAGAGAGTCTGTGAGAGAGTTTCTGTGAGAGAGTGTGAGTCTGTGAGAGAGTGTCTTTGAGAGTCTGTGAGAGAGCGTCTGTGAGAGTCTGTGAGAGTGTCTGTGGGAGTCTGTGGGAGTGTCTATGAGAATCTGTGAGAGTGTCTGTGAGAGTCTGTGAGAGTGTCTGTGAGAGTCTGTCTGTTAGTGTCTGTGAGAGAGTCTGAGAGAGAGTTTGTGAGAGAGTGTCTGTGCGAGTGTGTCTGTGAGAGTCTGTGAGAGAGTGTCTGTGAGAGTGTATGTGAGAGTCTGTGAGAGAGTATCTGTGAGAGAGTGTCTGTGAGAGTCTGTCTGTGAGTGTCTGTGAGAGAGTCTGTGAGAGAGTGTCTGTGAGAGAGTGTCTGTGAGAGAAAGTCTGTGAGAGAAATTCTGTGAGAGAGTGTCTGTGAGAGAGTGTGTGAGAGTGTCTGTGAGAGAGTGCCCGTAAGTGTCTGTGAGAGAATGTATGTGTGAGAGAGTCTGTGAGAGAGACTGTGAGCGAGAGTCTGTGAGAGAGTGTCTGTGGGAGAGTGTCTGTGGGAGAGTGTCTAGGAGAGAGTGTCTATGAAAGAGTGTCTGTGAGAGTGTTAGAGTCTGTGAGAGAGTCTGTGAGAGTGTCAGTGAGAGAGTCTGTGAGAGAGTTTGTGATAGAAAGTCTGTGATAGAGAGTCTGTGAGAGAGTGTCTGTGAGAGTGTCTGTGAGACAGTGTCTGTGAGAGTGTCTGTGTGAGATTGTCTGTGAGAGAATGTCTGGGAGAGAGTGTCTGTGAGAGTCTGTGAGATTGAGAGCCTCTTTAGTGGCGAGTAGGGTCAAGATTTAATTAAAAGTAATAGTGTCTTTGAGAGTCTGTGAGATAGTGTCTGTGAGAGCCTGTGAGAGTCTCTCTGTGAGTGTCTGTGAGAGAGTCTGAGAAAGAGTCTGTGAGAGAGTCTGAGAGAGAGTCTGTGAGAGTGTGTCTGTGAGGGAGAGTTTGTGAGAGAGTGTCTGTGAGAGTACCTGTGAGAGAGTGTCTGTGAGAGATTGCCTGTGAGAGAGTGCCTGTGAGAGAGTGTCTGTGAGAGAGTGTCCATTAGAGTGTCTGTGAGAGAGTATCTGTGATAGAGAGTCTGTGAGAGAGAGTCTGTGAGAGAGTCTGTGAGAGTGTCTGAGAGAGTGTCTGTGAGAGAGTGTATGTATGAGAGTGTCTGTGTGAGAGTGTCTGTGAGAGTGTGAGAGTGAGTCTGAGAGAGAGTCTGTGAGAGAGTGTCTGTAAGAGAGAGTTTATGAGAGGGTGTCTGTGAGAGTACCTGTGAGAGTGTCTGTGAGAGAGTGCCTGTGAGAGAGTGTCTTTGAGAGAGAGCTTGTGAGAGAGTGAGTGTGAGAGAGTGTCTGTGAGAGAGTGTCTGTGAGAGTGTCTGTGAGAGAGTATCTGTATGAGAGTGTCTGTGTGAGAGTGTGAGAGTGAGTCTGTGAGAGAGTGTCTGTGAGAGAGTGTGAGAGTGAGTCTGTGAGAGAATGTCTGTGAGAGAGTGTCTGTGAGAGCCTGTGAGAGTGAGAGGCTCTTTAGCGGCAAGTAGGGTCAGGATTTAATAGATAGAAATAGATGTAAAGCCTGTGTGCAATATGACAAGCCCAAAAGCAGGTAGCGCTCAAGATTGCTATTGAGAACTCAATTAGCAAAAACCACCAAGAAATCACTCAAAAACAATCACTGAAGTTGCATAAATAATGAAAGATGATATGTCTTTCGGTAATATGTGCTAAGTGATATCATAAACCATGAAAGACTCATCAATTCATGGCATTACATCAGAAAAACGTATATTATAATTGAGGAGATAGGACGGTGATGTGAAACCACCAAGTAATCACTCAAAAACAATCACTGAAGTAGTATAAATAATTAAAGATTGTATGTCATTCAGTAATATGTGCTAAGTTACATCATAAACCATGAAAGACCCATCAAATCATGACATCACAACAGAAAATTTTATATTATAATTGAGGAGATAGGACGGCGATGTGCACCTGTGGGAGCTTCATTGGGAATCATACACGGCTAAGCTCGGTCAGCCGGAAAGCGCTGGAAGTGAGACAGATGGCGGCTGTGCGCGTGCCCGCTCGCATGAACGCAAGCGCTAGGCCATCAAAAGCCTGCTGTGGCAGCACTTTGAAAAACCCGATACTAAATGTCTCGGAGCAGCGCATGCGCTGGCGCAGCAAGACCTAAAAATGGAACATACATAGCATAATTTTATGAAAGGTGGAACTGGGACAAAAAAAGGTGTTTTTGCACGCTTTTATGGTGTCAAGCTGTGCAGTCGTTCCTGACTGGGAAACACGATCATGCCTGTTCTCATTAATTGAGATTTGTGCAGTGACGCAATTGGTTGCCACCTATACCTTGCCTGACAACAGCTGGTTTCGAAGTGTCTGGTGATTTACAGAGTAATTAGAGTTTAGAGTAGACGTTCTGTCACAGATGAGTCTTCATAGCTGGGCTGCAGTGGGTCAACAGCTTGCAAACACAACACTGACGTGGACTGTTCCAACTCAATGGAACCTTCCCTGCCACATGTTCGTTATTTTCGTGCACAGACTTTATTGACTTTTGAAACAACAAAAGATAGTGCAGGAAGACATATCTCATAATATCAGTTCTTCATTAGAAATTAATCATATCTATTGCAGATGTTTTTAAATAAATATCACCCTTTCAAAGTTGGAGACAAAATAATATACAATTGTGGCTATAGTATTTACAGAAAAAATGCAGCAGAACATCGAGAAAATTAAATAATTTATGTGGCTGTCCATTAGCATTAACGGTGTATCATTGCTGCGTAGTTAACCATTCCTTCAAACACTGAGGGATGGCTTCTTACCACAAGTAACACGGCAGAGGCTGTGGCACAGTGGCCAGAGCTGCTGACTCAAGAGATGGGGATCCTGATTCGAGTCCTGGTAGCGCAACATCTTGTGCAAATGATTTAACCTCTCTGGGTGATAAGTGGCTTCATAAATCTGCTGCAAGACAGAAAGAGGCAAAGCTTTATGAAAATATTGTTCCACCGAAGTAGATGTTAACAGTATTTCGTCTACCGGAAACTAATAAGATAAGCAGATGAGAAACAAGCATTGGCAAATGCAGGAAAATACGCTACAGCCAATAGAAATGGACGAAAAGTAAGAGGCACACCAGGAGCCAATTAAAAGCCAGGAAAGGGAGGAGGCGGGATGGAAGCCCCTTTTAAGTTTATATTAAAAACAATAAGGGCTAGATGTAGGTAATTTTATTTTACCACTTCTTAAATACCGAATTTTACCGATTCTGTATTTAAGAAGTGGTAAAATAGAGGGGGGGGATGTAGGTATTACAGAATCGGTAAATACCGAATCGTTAAGATTCGGTATTTACTGATTCTGTAAATACCGATTCGGTAATGCCCATTGATTCCTATGGGCATTGAAGCCCATAGGAATCAATGGGCATTACCGAATCGGTATTTACCGATTCGGTAAATACCGATTCCAGCAAGGGTGCAGGGGGTGTCACTTTTGACACTCTCTAGCACCCCAAATACAGGCATGTGTGCCATGTGGCACACAGACATGCCCTAAGGGCATGTCTGTCTGTCACATGGCATAGGTGTGCATGCACACATGTGCATGCACACCTGGATTCTGTATTTTACCACCCAATTGGATTGGGTGGTAAAATACCGAATCTGAAAGGCCTTTGGGACTCAGAAGAGTCCCACCTACATCTGGAAGTTACCGAATCGGTAAAAATACCGATTCGGTATTTTACCGATTCGGTAAATTTACCGAATCGGTAAAATTGGCCCCCTACATCCCAAAAACCTATTTACTGGTCGGTAACGGTGGAATCGGCCGTTACCGGCCGGTAAATGGCCACCTACATCGGGCCCTAGATGTTACGAGTTCAGTGCCAGTGCTGCGCAGGCGAAATCTAAAGTAGTCTTAATAATAAAAAAATGCCTAGGTGCACACAATTTAGTGAAGCCGGAAAGACGGGATTTCTTATTTTATAGTGTGCAATTCAGCCACAACATGGTTGTCTGTATCTCTCCTTCATTTGACATGAAAGGTTTATCATCAAAGTTTTGTCTTTATTTCTTAGCACATGAGGTGACATATTTAAGTGGCAGGCAGCAGCCACATGAAAGTTTGAGGGGGGCAAGAGCATCTCAGGCTGAGCCAGGCATCTGGCTCGAGCCTGGCTCAAGCTTTCAGTGGCTAACCCACCTCTATTGAGAGCATTGTAAGAAATCAAGGCTCTTATTCAGGGCCGGACTTGGAACAGCAACCAGCCCTGGCAGATTGCTGCTCGACCGGCCCTGGGAGGGGGTGGGGAGGTGCTAGCAAGAAACACCTCTCCCACTCTTGTTACAGGGGGCTGATATTGCAGCACTGCTCCAAAACCAACCCCTAGTGACAAAACCAGCCTTCATTGACACAAAACTGGCCGACCGGTGAAATGCCCGGAGCCCGCTACTGCCAGTCCAGCCCTGCTCTTATTTTGGAATCAGGGAATACTGCCAATTCTGGGAGCAATATTACTGGATAGCAGTCACCTGCACAAATTACATTGTGGAATATTTGTACCACAAGTGTGCAGATTAAGTGCAAGTGGGTTGCCCCCTTTGACAACCCCTACTCAACCCTGTGGTAACGTAGCACGAGCAGTTAGGCATATCTCAGATTCAGTGTGTGAAGCGTTTATGACCACGTACAATAAAACAGCAAAGACACCACAAAAGGACACAACTCAAATAGGTATAAAAAAGAATATCTTTATCTATTAGTTTAACTCAAAACTCTCAAAGCGTTTCAACAACTACAATTCAGTCAACCCGTAGGGACTCAAAAAGACAATAGCGTATTCACTAAAGCGAGACACTGACTGAGTTCAGGGCCGGGGCCTACGCGACTCGGTGCACACCAGATACCTGTTGTTGAGAGGGGCACAGCACGCAGCTTCTTGAAGAAGCGGAGACGATGACAGGCGGACTCCCAGCGACCACAAGTCTCGGAGGTGGAGGTCCACAGCGTGCCCCCAAAATGATTTGGGAACTCGAGGACAGGCGGGCGCTCAGCGGCAGCAACATGCGGCTGCTGCGGCCCGGGCTTGTGGGGGAGATGACTCTCGTTGTGCAGCTTTGTGGTGGGTTCACAGAGGCAGCAGCTCTCTCTCAGCTGCGGCGGCCCACAGAACGACAGGAACAATCCTTAAAAAGGGTGACAAGATGCAGGCGCCCAACAGCGGCAGCTCTCCCTCAGCTGCGGCGGCCCACCGGGTAAATTCCATGGATGCAACGTTGCCCCAGGTGCGGGCCCGCAGTGGCCACAGCTCTCTCTTAACTGCAGTGGCCTACGGGCCAAATATGGATGATGCAAAGTAACAAAGGGGGCGGGCACTCAATGGCTACAGCTCTCTCTTAGCTGTGGCGGCCCACAGGACCATTCACTATGATGCAAAGTAGCAAAGGGTGCAGGCACTCAACGGCTACAGCTCTCACTTGGCTGCTGCGGCCCACTGGACAATTCACGATGATGCAAAGTAGCGCAGGGTGTGGGAACTTAGCGGCTACAGCTCTCTATCGGCTGCGGCGGCCCACAGGACCCTTCACGATGATGCAAAGTAGCAAAGGGTGCTCTCTCTTGGCTACGGCGGCGCACGGGACAATTCAATGGTGGACGCTCAGCGGCTACAGCTCTCCTTTATTTGCAGCGGTCCCCCCAGGTTCAGGTGAGGATTCCAGTGGGCTCCCAGCAGCGGCAACACTTTCTTACCTGCAGCGCCCCACAAAGTTTTAGAAGAAGGTTCAAAGGTTCACAGTTAGGCAGGCTCTCAGTGGCAGCAACTCGTTCTGAGCTGCAGCGGCCACACAGAGTTAGCAGAGGATGAAACGGTTCAGCGTTAGGCGAGCTCTCAGCAGCGGCAACTCTCTTTTAGCTGCAGCGGCCCACACAGGTTTAGCAAAGGATTCAAGGGTGCCCAGTCCACAGTCCTCGCAGTAGGACTAGAGGTTCCGGATTACTCAACGGAGGCCTCACCTGCAAGTTGAATTCCTCGCACAGGAATTCCAACGGCTGACAGGGTGAAGTCAAATGTCCCTGAGACTTCTGCAGGAGGCTCTCTTGATTTAAGCCCTCGGGTAGTTTCTTCGGCAAGCTTGGTGAAAGTTTCAAAGTCCTTTCCTCTGTTCACTCGGACAGAGTTTCGTCCTGACATCAGAAGGAACACACCTGGCTAAAGTTCCAGCGCAGCATGTTATATCTAAAAAGTCTTTGTTCTCTAAGGTCGCAAATCATTGACTCCAGTCAGAACCAGTTCGCTCGGGTCGGGGAGCTCTTGGTTTATGAGGCGACATCCTGCCCTTTCGGAATGAGGGGGCCTGCTATCAGACACCGAGTGGGAGGTGGAGCCATCATTCACCTTGCCAGGCACTGCTGTCCTCGGATCAAAGAGTCACCCCTCCCTACGCTCTAAATACCGATCTCTCTCTCCAGCCAGGTCTGACCCAGCTGGCCCTGTTGCTCCAAAACCAGACGACTAATACACATTCTCACAACAGCCTACAGCAAAGCTTCAGATCAGAAACTAAATTGTTTCCAGGAAAGGCATTTTCCAACATGTGATACCTAAACGGTCCTTACTAAAAGGTGGCCCTCACTGGGCTGAGCATAAACATCCCAAATTCGAAGTTCCTATTGGGTTCCTAGTGCCGGATAGGGGGATAGAAAGTAATCCTTAACAAACTGGCTACACAGATGTAAGCATTAGAGTAATCCTTATTCACACAGCCATTTATATACAGGGAGCATTCGCGCTGTGGCACTGATTAGCAGTGGCATGGCGCCCAGAACATCTACATCCAGCCAACATACAAGAACGGGAGAGTAAAAGAGGAAGGGAGACCGGCGCCAATGATGCCAGGTCTAATAAATACTAGGAAAGCAGGCACTGAATCAGCGCTCGGAGAGGGTACCAGAGAGGGATTTTACTTATTTCCAAGGGGCATGCGCCTCAAATGAACGAATTTCCTTAATACTGTATTTTTCTGCAGAGTCTATATGGTGCTTAATGCTTCTAAAATATTGTCTTTTTGTTTTGATCCAATATGAGAAGTGTTTCCATATCGTAGCAATGACCACGAAGGTGCAGTTATCATGTTATGGGACACAGCACTTAGGTGTGTTAGAAAGATATGCATTATGTGGTTTTCAGTACGCTAGAAGCTTTGAGCATCTCTACAGGTCCCTTTATGGCAGAGGTTCTTAACCTGTACCAGTTGAACAATAGCAGCAAGAGCAGTAAAAGCGAAAGTTCAAGGCGAATACCCCAAAACCAAGAAAGCTAAGAGAAGCATAAGAGCAGACAAGTGAAGGTTCATCGATGGTCTTGGCACACAAACCCAGGAAGCAGCAAACTATGGAAACTACAAAGAACTCTACGACATAACAAGGAAACTGTTGGAAAATGGCCCTCTGTGAAGGGTCACCCCAATCTTTATGTCTTTCTCCTCCTCAATTTGCTGATTCTTTTTGTTGGCCGTAGGACTCTGGGTACTTTTACCACTGCTGACCAGTGCTAAAGTGCATGCACACTCTTCTCCAAACATCGTGGCATTGGTATATACCTGATTGGCATATTTACTTTACCTATACGTCCCTTGTAAAGTGGTAAACCATATACCCAGGGCCTGTTATCTAAATGCTACTAGTGGGCCTGAATCACTTGTTGTGTGACCCACATAAGTAGCCTTTCAAACTTGTCTCAGACCTGCCATTGCAAGACCTGTGGGTGCAGTTCACTTCCACTCCAATTTGGCATTTAAAATCACTTCAGAAGAGTGAAACCAGAAAGTTGAAGGGCTATAAACAGGAATCACTCATGTTTTTATAAAGGACCCTTACTCACCAACCTACTTGCTGACATGCTCCATCATTGGGCCCCCTACCAGAATGCTTCTCTGGTGGGCTTCAACGCCTGATTACAGCTGAGCGGGATTTTTTGTGATAAGTGCAAGTGATGGTGCAGTAAGTGGAGTTAAAATAGACTTTACTATTCCTAAAGACATTTTTATGGTGGGATAGTAAGGCTACATTAAAAATGTGTAGTTGATGTTGCAACTGAGTAAATTGGTCAGCAACATCCCAAATTAAAATGTTAGGTCTACATGTTTCAGCCTCTGTATGCCAGTTGCGAGGCTTTCCTCAGGACCAGGGACCAAGACGGTATGCACTCGCTAATGTGCACCCTAACCTATGGCCTCGTAAGAAACCGGATTACTCACGGTTCGAAACATCACACCTTCAGGACTTCTGAATGCGTTAATAAATCTGTAAGGAGAAAAGGAGATTGAAAAACCCAGACACAAGACATGACAATTACACATAATTCGCCTGGTAACAAGTCCAAAATGAGAGCGATCCTATGCAACCCCATGTGCCCTTAACTGTAACAGCATGATTTGGTGTGTTACCGTATTGACAGGATTTGTGGCCCAGTGGACAATTAAATTACAGTTATAGTGAGTAACTTATTAAGTCTGATGCGAATATTCGCTATTTGTGATCTAGGTAAAATTCTGCCTGGTCGTAACAGAGTACAGTATGTGCAATACACCCTGAGTGGCGCTCATCTTACAGTCTTGCCAGCTCAGAATTATCTTAGATTTTGCCTAAAAACATGTTGGAACTGCCTAACAATATAGGAGGTGTCTGTGTGGTCATAAATTCTAAGGCAAGATCAGTGAGAACATCTTAGGGAGAGATTAAAGCTTACGTTTCAAAATGAAGAGGTATTACAGCATGGATCTTGGCAGGGGGCTTTGACTAGTCACATGCTAGCAGGTAGAAAGCAGAGAAACGAAAGTCATCATGGTGTAAAACTAAGGTAAATACCTCATATCGTCCAGTTCGTAATCAATCAATCAATCAATCAATCAAACAAACTTGTAAAGCGCGCTACTCACCCTTAAGGGTCTCAAGGCGCTGGGAGGGGGGAGTCGCTACTGCTCGAACAGCCAGGTCTTGAGTTTTTTGCTGAAGGAGAGATGGTCCTGGGTCAGCCGTAGGTGGGTGGGGAGGGAGTTCCATGTCTTGGCCGCCAGGTAGGAGAAGGATCTTCCTCCAGCGGTGGCTTTGCGAATTCGTGGGACGGTGGCGAGGGCGAGGCTGGCGGATCGGAGCTGGTGGGTGGGTGTGTAGAATGTGAGGCGGCTGTTTAGGTATTTGGGGCCCATGTCTTGGAGAGCCTTGTGTGCGTGGGTGAGGAGTCTGAACCTGATCCTCTTGCTGACGGGGAGCCAGTGCAGGTCTTTCAGATGGGCAGAGATGTGGATGTGACGGGGGATGTCCAGGATGAGTCGTGCCGAGGCGTTCTGTATGCGTTGGAGTCTTTTCTGGAGTTTGGCTGTGGTTCCAGCATAGAGGGTGTTCCCGTAGTCCAGATGGCTGGTGACGAGGGCCTGGGTGACCGTCTTCCTGGTTTCAGTGGGGATCCACCGGAAGATCTTTCGGAGCATGCGCAGGGTGTTGAAACAGGATGACGAGACGGCGTTGACTTTAAGCATGGGCGGAAAATCCGTTTCGCTCGCGGATTTTGCGGATTTTCGGTAAATTCGCAATCCGCGAGATTCGCGAATCTCCCGCAAAATCCGCAAATCCGCGAGCAGCGGATTTTGCTCGCACTGTTCGCGTGAGTTCGCGGCTTCCCAGTACAACTTCGCGCCCCGCGAATAAGCGCTAAATTGCAGAAATACGATTTTAGCAAAACTGAAACTACTTACCAGGTTCAAAAGTTCAGGCTCATCATTAGTAGCCATTTCCTGTAGTGCTTCCTGAGGGGCCCCTCCAGAGTTCAGTTGCCAGTTGCAACTATTATGTGACCCTGCTCTGAACCTCAGAATAGTTACACATATGCCACAAAGGTCCTGAATTACAGCTAAGGGAGACAAGCAGGAGCCAGGCTGGAAGTTCAAATCCATTAATCAGCCCCTAATTCATTATTGTCAGTTGGGGCAGGGCAGGTGTTGTAACTAATTTTGCAACAATGAAAGCACTTAGCAAGTGCAAAAGATCACTAATCAGGAAGCACTAAGGAAGCAGGTGCCAGCTAAAAAAATATTCTTTGACACATTAATCAGCCCCAAATTAATTCAGGTCACTTGAGGCAGGGAAGGTGTGCTTGCGTTGCCACAATAATGTACACTGACTGGACAACCAGAGGGTGCTGTGATGAAACAGAGGGTGGCATGGGTGGGCCAGAGGGTGGCATGAGTAGTCAGAGAGTGGCAGTGGTGACAGAGAGTGGCAGTGATGAAGAAGAGTGTCCCAAACAGGCTGGACACGTAGAAACAACAAGTTCGCGAAACTTGCGACCCGACAGGTAAGTTCGCGTTTTGCGAAATTGTACAAAACCCTTGCGAACTGGCAGAAACCCGCGCGAACACACAAAAAAAAAATCCGCAAATTCGCGAGAATTCGCTGATTTTGCGGATTGCGAGTGTTGACTTGCATGGTCTTCGTGAGGGAGGAGTCCAGGATGAAGCCCAGGTTGCGTGCATGGTCCGTTGGCTTGGGTGCGGTGCCCAGGGCAGGGGGCCACCAGGAGTCGTCCCAGGCAGAAGGGGATGGTCCCAGGATGAGGACTTCCGTCTTGTCTGAGTTCAGTTTCAGATGGCTGAGCTTCATCCATTCCGCAATGTCTTTCATTCCTTCCTGGAGGCTGGCTCTGGCGGTGGCGGTGTCGTTGGTGATGGAGAGGATCAGCTCGGTGTCCGCTGCGTAGGAGATGATGTTAAGGTTGTGTTGGCATGCGATGGCTGCGAGGGGGCTCATGTAGACGTTGAAGAGGGTGGGGCTGAGCGAGGATCCTTGCGGGACGCCGCAGATGACTTCGGTGGCTGCGGATCAGAACGGTGGGAGGTGGACTCTCTGGGTTCTTCCGGCGAGGAACAAGATGATCCACTCCAAGGCTGTTCCTTGGATTCCGGTGTTGCTGAGGAGCTGTATCAGGGTGTGGTGGCATACAGTGTCAAAGGCTGCTGAGAGGTCCAGGAGGATGAGGGCATCTGTTTCCCCGTTGTCGAGGAGGGGCCTGATGTCGTCGGTTGCTGCGATGAAAGCGGTCTCGGTGCTATGGTTTGCTCGGAAACCAGACTGAGAGGGGTCGAGGGAACCGTTTGTCTCGAGGAAGGCGGAGAGTTGTTTGTTGACGGTCTTCTTGATGACTTTGGCAGGAAAAGGGAGGAGCGAGATGGGGCGGAAGTTCTTGAGGTCCGTGGGGTCCGCGGTGGGTTTCTTCAGGAGGGCCTGAGCTCGGCATGTTTCCAGCTCTCCGGGAAGGTGGCAGATGTGAAGGAGCTGTTGATGATGTCCCAGAGTTGGGGTGCGATGATGGAGTCGGCTTTGTTAAAGATGTGGTGTGGGCATGGGTCGCTAGGAGAGTCGGAGCGGATGGTGTTCATCGTGCGGGTGGTGTCTTCGGTGCTGACCGAGGTCCAGGTGCAGAGGGTGATGGTTGGGTGTGCTGGTTCGGCGGTTGGGTGCGTGGTCTGTGCGCCGAAGCTGTTGTGTATGTCAGCGATCTTGCGGTGAAAGAACGAGGCGAGTGAGTCGCAGAGGTCTTGTGAGGGTGTGATGTCGTTGTTGCAGGCGCTGGGGTTGGTGAACTCTTTAACGATGCTGAAGAGTTCCTTGCTGTTGTGGGTGTTGTTGTTCAGTCGTTCTTTGAATGTTGTCCTTTTGGTGGTGCGGATCAGCTGGTGGTGTTTGCGGGTGGCGTTCTTGAGGGCTGTCATGTTTTCTGTTGTTTGGTCGTGGCGCCAGACTTTCTCGAGGGTGTGGCAGGTTTTCTTGGAGTTTTTGAGGTCGTTGGTGAACCATGAGGCTTTCTTGCTGCCGGGTCTGCTGGGTTGGTGTCTTCAGTGGTGCAAGGTCGTCGGCGCAGTTGGTGAGCCTTTGTGTGAGGTTGCGGGCTGCTTCATTGGGGTCCGTCGTGTTGGTGGGAGGGTACTGGCTGAGGGAGGTGGTGAGCTGGTCGGCGGTGATCTTGCTCCAGCTTCTGCGGGGAACCTGTTGCGGTGGTGGTGGGTCGTGGTTCTCCTGAAGTCGAAGTGGACGCAGCTGTGGTCTGTCCAGTGTAGTCCGGTGGAGTGGCTGAAGGAGATGTGCTTGCTGGAGGAGAAGATGGGGTCAAGCGTGTGGCTGGCGTAGTGGGTGGGGGTGTTCATCAGTTGCTTGTAATGGGTAACTTACTGCTCCAAAGTCAGCCGCCCGCATTGCCTAGGTCATGTCCGTCTACAGGACCCGAAAGCTGGAAATGGTCCGCCATTGGGAGTATTTAAACAAATGCACCATGCTGTTCTAGGGCGTGTAATTGTCATGTCTTGTGTCTGTGTTTTTCAATGTCCTTTTCTCCTTACATATTTATTAACGCATTCAGAAGTCCTCAAGGTGTGATATTTCGAACCGTGAGTAATCCGGTTTCTTACGAGGCCATAGGTTAGGTTGCACCTTAGCGAGTGCATACCGCCATGGTCTCTGGTCCTGAGGAAACCCACGCAACTGGCAAACAGAGGCTGAAACATATAGACCTAACGTTTTAATTTGGGATGTGGCTGACCAATTTACTCAGGCGCAACATACACTACACATTTTTATTCTAGCCTTACTATCCCACCATTAAAAATTCTTTAGGAATATTAAAGACTATTTTAACTCCATTTACAGCACCATCACTTGCACTTATCACAAAAAATCCCACTCTGCTGTAATCAGGCATTGAAACCCACCGGAGAGGCATTCGGCCTCTCTGGTGGGGACTCAATGATGAAGCATGTCACCAACTAGGTTGGTGAGTGAGGGCCCTTTATAAAAACATGAGTGATTCCTGTTTATAGCCCTTCAACCTTCTGGCTTCACTTTTCTGTTGTTTATTGAATATTCCCGGGTAATAAGAGTGGAGACAACAAGTTCCTCTCTCTCTTTTTGTTTAAATATTTAAAATCACTTGCCAAGCCTTAGACTCCCCTCTTATTACACATACTTCACCTCTAAGATACGCCCCAGGTAGCCCTAAGGGCAGGGTGCAGTGTAAGTAAAAGGTAGGACATGTACTTGTACGTTTTACAAGTCCTGGTAGTGACAAACAGCTAAATGCATGTTTCACTACTGCAAGGCCTACTCCTCTCATGAGATAGCATTGGGAATGCCTTAAAATACTGTTAAGCTATAATTCCTGATTAGAAAGGAGTAGCTGCATCATGTTTCATATCTTTGGAATGGTAATGATAAATCCTCTTTACTGGTAAAGTTGGATTTATTATTACTGTTTTAGAAATGCCAATTTTAGAAAGTAGAAATGTTTCTGCTCTAACTGGTCAGTGTGCTTTTCAGCCTGTCACCAATACACATCTGGGGTGGGTGACAGCTACACTTTGTGCACTCCCTCTAGACAGCCACAAACACAGAAAGGGTAGGTATGAGAGAGAACTCATCTGCATTCATCTACATTCTGATAGCTCTTCCTGGGCAGGAAGAGGGAGGGGAAGCTGACACTTACGCCTGAATAGGCAGTATACTGTTCCCACACAGCTGATTGATGAGATCGCCTCAATGAATAGCCCAACTCAATGACAACAGACAGCATGGCTTGATGACAATGCAGTGCCTGCATCATAAAGGGGTTCAACGCCAAAGCCTTCATTGACTGCATGGATCGGAGGCAATGCTTCACCTCCATCCACAGGATCGATGAAGAAATGGTGCCTCCTCGACTACTTGCATCGAGTCTTCGACGTCAATACTTGATTCATCAATACTTTGTCAGCAGGACCTGTCTGAATCCTGTAGCTGGCCTGCCCTCCACCATGGTTGACCTGAATTTTGGCTTTTTTTACCCCAGTCTACCGCGACCTCAAAAAAACCCTGAGCGCTATTGACTTCTGAGTCCTTTTTCCAGTTTATTTTTTAGAAATTCATAACTCCGGTTCTACTTATTAGATTTTTGACATTTTGGACTTGTTTTATTCATAATATTACTCTCTATCTTTCTAAACCTGTGGGAATATTTGTGTGGTGTTTTTATTGTGTTACGGTGTGATTGTGTTGCACAAATACTCTTCACATTGCCTCTTTAGATAAGCCTGACTGCTCTGTGCCAAGCTACCAATGGGTGAGCACATGTTATCGTTTAGTGTGTATCTACCTTACTCTGACTAGGATTGTGGTCCCTACTTGCACAGGGTGCATATCTCTGCCAACTTGAGACCCATTTTCTAAAAGAAACACTTGAGCAGATACAGCAAGCAGGAAAAAACTGTTACAAAGCTGGAAAGACAATCATGGCTAAGGAAGGCCAACAACAAAGATCGGTGGAGCATTTTGAATAACTGCTGATCCAGCCTGTGCCACAGTCTCCACCAGACATACAGCCAGGTGACAAGGAGATCCCCAAGAAAGATGACCTGAGAAACTGCACAAACTACAGAGGGATAACTCTTCTATCAGCCCCATGCAAAGTATACAACAGAGTCATCCTAAACAGAATGAAAGAACAAGTTGACACTCAGTTACAAGGCCAGCAAGCTGGCTTCCGCCTAGATAGTTTTTGCACAGACCAGATTACAAAACCGTGCACATTCATTTAGCAGGCGATGGAATTGAACTCCCCCCTCTAGATCAACTTCTTCGAATATGAGAAGGCATTTGGCACCGTGAATAGAGAGATCCTTTGGAAACTCCTCTGTCACTACTGTGTGCCAGATAAAGTCATAAGAATCATCAGGAACTCTTAAGTGGGAATGAACGGCAAAATACTCCATGGAGGACAACTCCAAGAAGCCTTTGAAGTACGGAATGGAGTACACCAGAGTTGTTTGCTCTCGCCTTTTCTCTTCCTGCTGGCCATAAACTGGATAATGAAGACAGCCACAGCAAAGAGAAGGAATACGATCCAGTAGACACCTTGGATGCAGTTTGATGACCTGGACTTTGCAGACGACCTGCCCTCTCTCCCCTACCCATCTTCAGATGCAAGAGAAGAACAACAAAATGGCAGCCACATCAGCACAACTTGATCTCAACATTCATATGGGAAAAACCAAGATCCTGAAGGCTAACACGGCCAGCACAGCTGTAGTCACTCTTGCAGGCGATGCACTGAAAGAGTTTGGGGCCTTCACTGTAGGAAGGTACATCCTGACTATGGTTGCCCCCAACTTTTTTGCCCTGTGTTTTAGCTGGTTTTGGACATAGTCGACCTGGGACCCTGCCAATCAGGACCCCAGGCCTACTGCTCTCTCTTTAAAATGGATTCCATGTACCCTAGGTACATTTCCAATTGGTACTGGGCCACCCTATCAGACCCTGTAACTCAGGGCATAGGTGTACCCAGGGCTGCCAGGGGCTGCAGCATGTATTATGCCACCCCTGGCTGGCCTCCTAAATTTGACACAACTGGCTGCATGACAGCTGGGGCAAAGTCGTGTAATCACCCTTTGCCGTAGGTATAGTATACCTATACCTAACCCTAAAATGGACACACAGATTCCTATCAGTCACTCCTATGGCAGGCCTTGACAATCCTGAAGGCAGAGTGCTTGGAATCGTGTGAGATGGTGCTCTGGCATGAGCTGAGCCTGTCTGCAGCTTGCGGAATCAAGTCCTAATAGCTGTTCCATGATATCGCATACCATATACTCTTAAGTGCATTATAATCCTCGCGGTTAAATGCTATCTTTGGTATTGCTTTATCAAAACATGTCGAGTAAGGTGTCATACGAATTGGAATACTAACCCCTCGCCAATTCTGGCGACGGGGTTAGCATTCCACCCTTCTAGAGGGACACGACATGTATGTAACTGTGAACCCCGGTTAAAGTTAACTGAAGCCTCAGCTCCACAAAATGGATGCTGCCACCACAGACACGAGTCTGACCCCCTGCTGCTGGGAGTCCTTCCAGCGAGGGGAGCCTGGACAAAGGGTTTCCTGTCAGGGGCGGTGCTAGCACCGTCCCAGACATGGTTTTGTGTATCCTGGGTAGGCAGGGCTTTACAGGAAGGTGACTGCTGAGTGGCACCCCGGTGCTCACTACGCATAGGCCGGTCTGAACCAGTTCCAGGGGCACACCAGCCCCTGGCCTGGGGAAGTCCAGCATGGCTGAGGGGTGTAACCACCCCCCACCTAGTCCCACCCATAGGCAGGACCTAGTCACCGGGTCAGCCCCCTTTTTTAGTATAAAGATGGGAGCGGGCCCCCTGTTAAAATTAGATCATCTTTGGAATCAAGATACCACTTTCTTCGAAAGGACTTCACGATTTCTTCTTCAAGATTCTCCCTTGTGGCTAAGGAGTAGTCACCCTGCATCAAGCGGGCACCATCCTAAAGAACACTGCGGTCTGCTGCAAGTCCTTCATCACGAATCCGACGACCCAGCTCGACGAGACCCGGCTTCCCTGGCACCTCTGACCTCTACTCACCTCTACAGCCAAGCTGAGAACCGTGAGTGCGACGAGACCTCAAGGGACCGACGATCGCCAAGACTGCACGACATCTTTACTGCAAGCCCACCGTGTCCTCCACTGGTGAGTGCTTTGGGGTCCGAGAAGCCCCGACCCTGCGCAGCTCCAGCACCCAAGGTCAGCCTCCCTGCATCTCCACGATCTGCGTGGGGCCCTTCTGCTGTTTGCTGTGCACCGCGTTGTTTGGCTACTAGCCGGCTGGCTTGTGGCCTTCTGAACGACGCCCAACGACTTCACGACTGCTGGTCTGGTTGCTCCAGACTGGCCCTTGCTTCCTTCTTCAAGAGAGGCACCCCGGACCCTCCTGGTCCACTCCAGACGCCATTTTAGGTCCACCGCGTGGGCTTGAATTTGCCAAGGCTTTGTTGCCCAATCCTGGGTCCAGCGACGCCGACAGCTTCTATCTTCGTGGGACAGCTCGATCCTCCATCCTGGTCGCCGACAACGCCTCCTGGTCCGTGAGATCTTCGAGTCAAGCGTCACCCACTCACCTAGTCGAGGTGGCTACCATCCGGTGCCCTCCTGGTGCCCACTGACTACTGGCTAGTAGTCTCGAACTTGGTCCCCTCTGCTTTCAGGTGTCATCTATCTTCAAGATCCAGGCTTGGATCCGACTGAACTTTCTTCACTGGTCACCGGCCAGCATCTTTTCTTCCGGCTCCTGGTCCGTCTACGAGGATTCCCGACGTCTTTTCAGACCTATGCAGCTGCAGCCCCTGGGCTAGGTAACTTCGGCATTTCGGTGCCCCAGCATAGCCTCACTATCCAAGGGTCAGAATCTACTTTCGTTTTCTCCCTACCAGGTCGGGTTCGCCCGAGAACACTAACTTTCTAATTCCTAGCTACCATAGACTTTTGTCCCGCATCTCGCGTGAGAGTGCACACACTGCACCCGAGTCCCCTAGGCCTCCTAGAAGTAATCTAACGATTCCCTAGTCAAGCCCTAGCGATTCCAAAAGCTATTAGTACTGTACTTACCTGCTAGGAATTTCGCATTCCACTTTCAGAGTATATGGTTTTCCGTGCCCCTCGGGCATTTGTATATACTGTGCTAACTTAAGTATTTTTGTAAGAGTTTTGGTTTGTGCTTAGTACCCTGTCCTCATAAAGAGTACAGGGCTGTTGTGATCTTTAAATAAATAACTGTTTATTTTCATAACACTTGTGTGGTGTCCTTTCACTTGGTATTCAAGGGGTATATGTGTGGTAAACAGCTGGCTTAACGCGCCCTCTCGAGTCTTTAGCCTTAGACTGCTCGTATCCACGCTACTAGGATAGCTGGTCTATAAGGTTGACTTACAACCAATCATCAATAAGGGTTGCTGGACTGATACATAGTGTTCACTAGAATAGTGAGCACTGCATATCAGGCCACCTTCTCACATTGGTGAGCAGCGGTTGGGATTTGAGCTTGCTGTTGTTTTACCACACGTATCCTAAGAATATCTTGTTGAAAGATCACATAAGTACTGTTAGGTACACATAACTAAAGCTTAGAATACTCTGAGTTCTACTGAACCAGCTGTTGTAGCTCCTCAAGGCTTAGCACACCTTGGCTGCAACTCTTAGCAAGGGATCAGTAGGTAAACACATAGTGTAGGTAGGTGCATCACTTACACCACACTAGAAGCAGCATGTCAGACAAAGGAGGAAACTCTGAGTATCCCCTTGTGTCAGTGGACCCTCCACAGGTCCCTTCTAAATATGCTGCTCTTAGCTTCCATGAGATGAGACAAGTGTGTACTCTCAGGAAACTAAAACAGGGGTCTAACCCCACCACTTCCTTTCTGATTGGTCTCCTAGAGGCTTATGATGCCAGTAGGGCTGGTAACCCAGACCCTTCTAATCCAGATGGAAGTTTGCCCTCCTTACAGGGTCCCTTTGATATCCATCCCCTCCTTGAGGCAGATGTTGCTGAGGATGAGGATGAGTTATCAGGGGATGAGGCAGATAAGGGACAGGTAGAAGTCAGCAGACTAAGCAGGTCCAACTTAAGCAGACATGAGCTTGGTACTGGGGGACCCCTGGGCCCACTCTCAGGTCAGCTTAACATTGGGAATGGACGAGTTAGGTCTCTATCAAGAGGCTCTAGCAGATCCTTTCGAACCAATGGCTCTCTCAACTCTTCTCACAGAGGAATGTCTTCCCCTAAGAGGAGAGTGTATGAAGCTGAAGAAAGGGCAGTCAAACTGAGGATTGAAAGGGAAGAACTTGCCCTGGCCAAAGAGAGACTTGCCTTTGCTAGAGAGCAACAATTGAGTGGGGCAGTCCCCACTGGTGGCAGCAATAAACCTAGCAATAGGGAAAGGAGTTTTGATAAAAAGCACCTGAATAAGATAGTGCCCCCCTTTAGGGAAGGGGATGACATCCACAAATGGATTACTGCTTTGGAGAGAGCCTGCACTGTGCAGGGTGTTCCCCAAAGTCAGTGGGCAGCTATCTTGTGGCTCTCCTTTGATGGTAAAGGTAGAGATAAGCTCCTCACCACAAGGGTGGAGGATGCTAACAATTACCAAGTCTTGAAGAATGTACTGGTTGATGGGTTTGGTTTAACCACTGAACAATACAGGATGCTGTTCAGAGACACCCAGAAAACTCAGTCTCAAGATTGGACTGACTTTGTTGATTGTGCCACTAAGGCTTTTGAAGGCTGGCTACTGGGTAGTAAGGTTACTGATTTTAAAGGATTGTATAATCTAATTATGAGGGAGCAAATCTTAAATAATTGTCAGAACCAGCTATTACATCAGCACCTGGTAGACTCTGAGTTGACCTCTCCACAGGAATTGGGTAAGAGGGCAGACAAATGGGTCAGAACCAGGGTTAGGCCTAAAAACCAGGGTGGTGACCAGAAAAAGGAATCAACCAAGCCTCAAGAGAAGGGTGGGGATAAATCCACAGAGAAGACTTCCCAAGGGCCCCAAAACTCCAACAAGGGTGGTGGGTCCCAGAACACTCCTTCTGAACAAAAGAAACCTTATTGCCATACCTGTAAACAGGTGGGCCATTACAAAAGTGATGCCAGTTGCCCTAAAAATGGTAATAAGGGAAATACACCCCCAGGTAATACTCCTAAACCTCCTGTTACCACTAGTGGTAATCCCCCAGGTGGTGGGAGTGCCCCCAAGAATGTGGTGGGCATTACTCTGGGCCAACAGGAGGACTATGGCTTAGCCAGGTTCCCTGACCACACTCTTGTCTGTGAGACTGGCATGGGGTTTGCCAACTTCACTACTGGACCCCACGTTTTGGGCAAGTATAGACAAGAAGTTTTAGTGAATGGTCAGAAAGTTGAGGCATTCAGAGACACAGGGGCCAGCCTCACCATGGTGAGTGACCATCTGGTCCCCTCTGCTCAACTGACCCCTGGTTTTACTTATCAGGTGACAGACATTCATGGAATGAAAAGAAGGCATCCCATGGCAGTAGTCAAGCTCAGCTGGGGTAATGTCACAGGGCCCATGAGAGTGGCAGTGACAGATAACCTACCTGTAGATTGCTTACTGGGGAATGACCTGGAACTCTCAGCATGGGCTGAGGTGGAACAAGAAACTCATTCCAGAATGATAGGCCTATCCAGACAGGTTAGTGGGGCAGTAATAGCTACAGCCCCAGTCCAAGCACCATTCCTCCCTGAAAAGGTTGGAAGGGCAGTGGTAGCCACTGCCCAGGCTCAGACAGACTTTTCAGAACAGGATAGGAGGGCTGTGACAGTCACAGCCCAAACACAGACTGAGTGCCCTCCTGAAAAGGTTGGCAAGGTTGAAATGGTCTCAGCCTCTACTCAGACAGATAGTGAGGTTGTGAAGCCTGAAACAATGGATCACTCCACTCAAACAGAGAGCATTGAGGAGGAAGAAGAGTCTTCCCCCTCCCAGACACTAGGTGAGAGCCAGCCTCCTCAGGGAACTGACTCTACCCCTGTCGAAGGAACTGCCCCAGAGGTAGTCAGGCCTAGCCTGGCAGAACCCCTGATGGCAGTGGACCCTTCCCAGGTGGGACCCAGTCTGGAGCAGGTAACCTGCACCTCTCTACCCTGCCTCAGTCAGCCCAGGGCTGAAGAGACCAGGGAGGCCAGTGGTGGACCCCAAAGGGCCCCCTGTCCAAAAGAACCCCCTAATCAGCAGATTAGGATCACTGAAGCTGGTAAACCTAGCCAAGTGAAAATAGAACAGACTCCTGAGGGATCCCCCTTAAAAGTAGTTAGGGAACTCCCACAGCTGGACACTGTTGGGCACAGCCAAACATGGGGCCTAAAAACCCCAGACCTGACCTGTCCCTCCAGTAAGCCAAACAGAGGGACTCAGCCTCCAGCTTTAGGTAGCCAGAGGCTGACCCTGAGAGCTCAGTGCATCTCAGCTAAAGAAAGAAAGGCACACATGATGGATGGTGATTGGAGGAAGTTGAGCCCAAAGGTAGAGGAGCCTCACTTCAGTACTCCAACCCAGCATCAGCCTTCTTCTTTCCCAAGACACACCAGAAACAGAGATTCCCTATGGTGGAGACCCTCAGATACCCTTAGGGTGAGGGGTTGCCTAGTGGACCATGACACAGGGGGAAACCAAGCCAGAGCTGGTCCTTCCTTATATGGCCACTTAGGTAATAGAGGCTTACCTGGGCAAGGATAGCCTTATCTCCTTTCGTTTGGGGGGGGGTTGTGTAGGAAGGTACATCCTGACTATGGTTGCCCCCAACTTTTTTGCCCTGTGTTTTAGCTGGTTTTGGACATAGTCGACCTGGGACCCTGCCAATCAGGACCCCAGGCCTACTGCTCTCTCTTTAAAATGGATTCCATGTACCCTAGGTACATTTCCAATTGGTACTGGGCCACCCTATCAGACCCTGTAACTCAGGGCATAGGTGTACCCAGGGCTGCCAGGGGCTGCAGCATGTATTATGCCACCCCTGGCTGGCCTCCTAAATTTGACACAACTGGCTGCATGACAGCTGGGGCAAAGTCGTGTAATCACCCTTTGCCGTAGGTATAGTATACCTATACCTAACCCTAAAATGGACACACAGATTCCTATCAGTCACTCCTATGGCAGGCCTTGACAATCCTGAAGGCAGAGTGCTTGGAATCGTGTGAGATGGTGCTCTGGCATGAGCTGAGCCTGTCTGCAGCTTGCGGAATCAAGTCCTAATAGCTGTTCCATGATATCGCATACCATATACTCTTAAGTGCATTATAATCCTCGCGGTTAAATGCTATCTTTGGTATTGCTTTATCAAAACATGTCGAGTAAGGTGTCATACGAATTGGAATACTAACCCCTCGCCAATTCTGGCGACGGGGTTAGCATTCCACCCTTCTAGAGGGACACGACATGTATGTAACTGTGAACCCCGGTTAAAGTTAACTGAAGCCTCAGCTCCACAAAATGGATGCTGCCACCACAGACACGAGTCTGACCCCCTGCAGCTGGGAGTCCTTCCAGCGAGGGGAGCCTGGACAAAGGGTTTCCTGTCAGGGGCGGTGCTAGCACCGTCCCAGACATGGTTTTGTGTATCCTGGGTAGGCAGGGCTTTACAGGAAGGTGACTGCTGAGTGGCACCCCGGTGCTCACTACGCATAGGCCGGTCTGAACCAGTTCCAGGGGCACACCAGCCCCTGGCCTGGGGAAGTCCAGCATGGCTGAGGGGTGTAACCACCCCCCACCTAGTCCCACCCATAGGCAGGACCTAGTCACCGGGTCAGCCCCCTTTTTTAGTATAAAGATGGGAGCGGGCCCCCTGTTAAAATTAGATCATCTTTGGAATCAAGATACCACTTTCTTCGAAAGGACTTCACGATTTCTTCTTCAAGATTCTCCCTTGTGGCTAAGGAGTAGTCACCCTGCATCAAGCGGGCACCATCCTAAAGAACACTGCGGTCTGCTGCAAGTCCTTCATCACGAATCCGACGACCCAGCTCGACGAGACCCGGCTTCCCTGGCACCTCTGACCTCTACTCACCTCTACAGCCAAGCTGAGAACCGTGAGTGCGACGAGACCTCAAGGGACCGACGATCGCCAAGACTGCACGACATCTTTACTGCAAGCCCACCGTGTCCTCCACTGGTGAGTGCTTTGGGGTCCGAGAAGCCCCGACCCTGCGCAGCTCCAGCACCCAAGGTCAGCCTCCCTGCATCTCCACGATCTGCGTGGGGCCCTTCTGCTGTTTGCTGTGCACCGCGTTGTTTGGCTACTAGCCGGCTGGCTTGTGGCCTTCTGAACGACGCCCAACGACTTCACGACTGCTGGTCTGGTTGCTCCAGACTGGCCCTTGCTTCCTTCTTCAAGAGAGGCACCCCGGACCCTCCTGGTCCACTCCAGACGCCATTTTAGGTCCACCGCGTGGGCTTGAATTTGCCAAGGCTTTGTTGCCCAATCCTGGGTCCAGCGACGCCGACAGCTTCTATCTTCGTGGGACAGCTCGATCCTCCATCCTGGTCGCCGACAACGCCTCCTGGTCCGTGAGATCTTCGAGTCAAGCGTCACCCACTCACCTAGTCGAGGTGGCTACCATCCGGTGCCCTCCTGGTGCCCACTGACTACTGGCTAGTAGTCTCGAACTTGGTCCCCTCTGCTTTCAGGTGTCATCTATCTTCAAGATCCAGGCTTGGATCCGACTGAACTTTCTTCACTGGTCACCGGCCAGCATCTTTTCTTCCGGCTCCTGGTCCGTCTACGAGGATTCCCGACGTCTTTTCAGACCTATGCAGCTGCAGCCCCTGGGCTAGGTAACTTCGGCATTTCGGTGCCCCAGCATAGCCTCACTATCCAAGGGTCAGAATCTACTTTCGTTTTCTCCCTACCAGGTCGGGTTCGCCCGAGAACACTAACTTTCTAATTCCTAGCTACCATAGACTTTTGTCCCGCATCTCGCGTGAGAGTGCACACACTGCACCCGAGTCCCCTAGGCCTCCTAGAAGTAATCTAACGATTCCCTAGTCAAGCCCTAGCGATTCCAAAAGCTATTAGTACTGTACTTACCTGCTAGGAATTTCGCATTCCACTTTCAGAGTATATGGTTTTCCGTGCCCCTCGGGCATTTGTATATACTGTGCTAACTTAAGTATTTTTGTAAGAGTTTTGGTTTGTGCTTAGTACCCTGTCCTCATAAAGAGTACAGGGCTGTTGTGATCTTTAAATAAATAACTGTTTATTTTCATAACACTTGTGTGGTGTCCTTTCACTTGGTATTCAAGGGGTATATGTGTGGTAAACAGCTGGCTTAACGCGCCCTCTCGAGTCTTTAGCCTTAGACTGCTCGTATCCACGCTACTAGGATAGCTGGTCTATAAGGTTGACTTACAACCAATCATCAATAAGGGTTGCTGGACTGATACATAGTGTTCACTAGAATAGTGAGCACTGCATATCAGGCCACCTTCTCACATTCACCTTCCTGGGTAGTGGAGTAGACAAGAAGGATTGTACAAATGCTAACGCCAAGTCAAGAATCAGAAAAGCAAGGGCTGCCTTCATTCAGCTAAAGAAGATCTTGAGTTCCAAGGATCTAACACTGCAAACCAAGCTCTGGCTTTTTAACACCAACATAAAATTGGTCATTCTCTATGGAGCTGAAACTTGGAGGACAAAGGTGACCACCGCCAACAAAGTCCAGACCTTCATCAACACCTGGCTGAGAGAAATCCTCTGAATCTGCTCACCAAACAACATCAGCAATAACGACCTGCGGCATCAGACTTTCCAACTCCTTGCTCATGAAGAAATCATGAAAAGACTCTGGGGCTCTATAGGTCACACCCTCTGCAAGCCCACATCAAATACCACCAGACAAGCCCTCTCCTGGAACCCTGAAGGGAAAAGGAAAAGAGGAAGGCCCAGGAACACGTGGCATTGAGGCCTCAAGGCTGACTGTAAGGAGATGGGTTACATCTGGAGTCAGATTGAAAGAAAAGCACAGGGCAGAAATGGCTGGAGAGTCCTGGTTGGTGACTTATACCGCAGGAGGGGTAGTAGGCATAAGTAAGTAAATAAGGGTCTGATTTAGAGTTCAGCAGATAGGTTACTCTGTCACAAACGTGACGAATTTTCCGTCCGCCGTATTCCAAGTGCCATTGGATATAATGCACTTGTAATACAGCGGACGCTATAGCCGTCACGTTTGTGACAGAGTAACCTATCCGTCGAACTCTAAATCACGCCCTAAGACTTAACCTGTGGTCCACATACCCCTGGGGCCAAGAGACCTACTTGGTGGTCTGCACCTGTTTTACAAAATGAAATAATATTGAAATGAATAAAGTATTTACAAATACAGAACCAAAATAGAAACTTTGAAAACATCTTCTATATTTGATCATAAATTAAACAATATATTTCAAAATGTGAGCATTTGTTTGGTGTATACTTGTGTTTGTATTTTTATGTATTGTTTTTAGGTTCAAATCATGGAAAACGCTTAGACTGGGGGTCCCTGGCTTCCAATAATGACTCAGTAGGGGTCCACAGAAGTCAAAAGCTTAAAAAAGGCTGTTTTGTGTTATTTCTTATTATCATTGTATACTTAGCTGGCTACTGCATTGAGCTGTCCAACCTGATGTTTTGATTTTGGTCCTGAGTAAGACTTTGTTGTGTGCTCATTACCGTTCCATCGACATGTGTGTCTATTAGATCTTGTATACATTGACACATATGTTTCAGCAAGCAAGTGAACCAATGTATCCGCTGCAGTGGTCTTTGAGTAACTTTGTGTCCATAGGTTCTCGTTCTGGCAGGCTCATTCAATCACTCATCCTTCTGAAGTCGATTACATAGTTTCTAAATATTGTAACTCCAGTACACACCTGTTGTTAGCGCCTAGTGCCATGTGTTATATCAGAGTGTGCTATACACTCGCCGCGTTTGTTTCTGTGTGTGCGCCTTTCTGTTCATATCCCCCATCATCATTTCTCTTCCTGACAGTCAGTGAGGCGAACTGTATTCGGGGAAGTGTTTTGCAATCCCCTCAGACTCCGCGCAACCGACGGCGTTGGTTCTTTGAGGAACCAGCATTCATCTGGGCACGCAAACACCGGCGTACACCCCTGAGTGGCAATGCCTTCCTCGACTCACCTGGCAGCAGGGCTCCTGCCCGTCTCGGATACACCTGTCCACTGAGCCGCGGAGAGATGCGTGAGCGCATCCACAGGTGTCCACGCGGCGTCTAGTCCTTCCGGAGCACGCACAGACTCACCCGTAGGCAGGTCATTGCACAACCAATCCAAGTGCCGAGGAAATGAATGAGACGCATGCTCTATCTGAACGTAAGTGGCTTGGCGTACTATCCGTCATGTGCTAAATGTGATGGAGCTGTTGACGTACAACTAAAACATAATTAGGCTCATAAAGGCTGTCCGCGAGACCATCGCCATTTGTTTCTTGACCATGTTGAGAGAAGAGTGCAGTTTTTATTCTGTTGGCAAACTTTTTGTTGTGGATACTATCGTCAGGGTGGGGTTTTCAACTGTTGTCTACATAGGAAGATATGCACGTTAGGTTGATGGTGTAGCGCTTTGTGCCAACCTGTGGGCACAACAGGGTGATGCGGCGGAAAAGGACAGAGAGTAGAGAGAGGCCGTTATAGAGGGAGCCCGAAAGAGGGGACGGGGCAGGATATTTATGGATGGAAATGTCTTTCCCACACGCTAGCATCTCACCAAACAGAGGGTCTTTGAGCTTGGTCTCGAAAGCGCCTTGAGTCTTTTACTGACAGGTCTAGAGGAAGACAGCGGGAGAGCTATTGGGGAAGAAAGAGCAGGATACGGGAGAACAGGTGGATTATGGTAGTAATAGAAGATGGAAGCAGATAGGAGCAGGGATTTAGGTGGGTAGATTCTGCCAGGTCTCAGACCTGCAGTAATCGAAGGGTGACTTTCAAACGGGTCCTTATGAAGCCCTATATCCATGTCCTTTATGTTACAGGCAAAAAAATGATCGATTCCACAATGAATGTAAAACCCATAAAGTAATCTATGCCAGCTATGCAGTCCCTGTTTGCATTTATATGTGTTACTTCAGCTTGCATTTCTTAAGACAATTTGCTTTTTATAGATGTCATGTATCTGCAGCTCTTCGCCTACACACTGTCACCTCATCCGCCTCTAAGGCCTGGGTGAGTTCAGGCTGTTGGTAGGTGTTCGTGATGGGGCACGACCAGCGAACTCTGGGGTTGAGGCTGAGTGCATGTCAATCAGTCGTAAAATTGTTCAGACTACATGCTCATCCAGTCCTTGGACTCTCTGCAGAGTGTGGATAATTACATGTTCTAACTGTAGTTACCATTTTCATTGAAAGATGTCCCATGAAAAAGGACACAAGTGACTAATAGAGAAAAGTGGTGTGAAGAGGAGAACCAGAGTGACTGAGACACTCCGAAAACCGCTACCCTTTTCCAGACCCAAGGGTGGAGCTTGGTCAGTAAGATTGGTGGGGGCAGGAGGAGGGCACCAGAATTCCCGACCGTCACGTTGGCATATAATGTTAAATACATTAGGGCAGATTCACAAGCCCCTTGCTCCACTTTTGCGTCATTTGTAACATGGGAAAATGACGCAAAAGTGGAGCGAGGGGCTTGTAAACCTGCCCCATTATATGGCAAGCAGGGCACATGAGAGGGCTTAAGAGGCAGTGGAAAGGGAGAGTGGAATATTCAATAATAGAAGTACTAAATAAGAGAAAACAATTATTTGTAAAAATACAAAAAATAGGGCTTTTAAAGCAGAAATGAGAGTGTGTGTGCGTTTTTGTCTGTAGGTTTATGCAAAAATCCCAGGTGAAATCCAGCAGGCACCCCACCATATCCGACTGAAAGCACCTGTACCCAACTATTAATCTGAAAATACATTTAAGGGGGCGGTGTAACACCCCAACCCCAATCCCCCCCCCCCCCCCCACGCCTCACGTCTTGCAGTACAGCTTTATTCCTCATACACTGCATAGCAGTCTCATTTATTCACACATCTCTGGCTATGTATTCTGCATATTTAAGTCAATTTCTTATATTTGCTTATCTCTGGCCTCAAGCCCCGCAGTGCAATCTCTTTTATTCTCAGATCTCTCCGCTCTCATACTCTATACTGCAGTCTCATTTATTCACATAAATGTGTGACGTCATACCCTGCAGCAACACCTCATACATTTACAGATCTATGGGTCATACACTATCGGTTTGCAGCATTTATGTACCGCTTACTACCTACCCCATTGTGGGGAGTTGAAGCTCTTGCCTACGTGGGTAATATGCAACATCACGTAGAATGTGTGATCGCAAGGGTGTCCTCTTTGCTGTGATCCTATGTGGGGAATGATTCCATGTCATGGCTGACGGCTACTTAGGTGAGTTTATTGTTTTTTGGGATACAGTGCTTAGCAGTGTGATGGATGAAGAAGTGTGAGAGAAAGACACAGTTTACAGGTTCAGTAAACTGGTAGCTTGGAGGTCCTTTGCAGGTCCGTTTATTGAATTTCCTATGATTATATTCCACTTTGCTAGCTACTGCACTGTGTTGTCCATTCTGAAATGTTTACTTTAAAGTTTACAGTCCTGAGATGGTGTATGTCAGAGCGAGGGATGGTGGGGAGATCTGCTGGTAGTACCCTTGCAACAATACAACACCAACTTTGGTTCCCCTATATTAGTTACCAGCTGAACATGGGTTGATATTTCAGTACCTTTTCATCATTCATAAGACCAGACTGGCCTGGCCTTCATTCCTTGGATCCAAATAGAAAACCTACTCCTTAATCAATATTTTCAATCCTCTAGTAAATTACTAGGAGATACAGCGAGATTTATAAACTAAAGTTGTATCATGCGTTTTCCTCATCTCTGTGAAGTATCTTCACTATAGACCCCCCACCCATCATATGAATGGAGCCAATCTTCTCTTTAATGCTTACCTGAAAAATGTCTTATTTTCGCAACATTAACAAACCATTTGCAATCATTCTCAGACTTCTAGGTGAATGTAGTTTGTCTTCATTGTCTACAACTATTGGTGGCTTCTGTGGGCTTCAGGCCAAAAAGATAATGAATAAAAACATAACACTCAAAACACAGAGAAAATTTGTACTTAGCTATAGTTATTACTGCATGTGATTTTTTCTGCAGATGTGTACAGGAATGAGGTGAGTGGTGTTCTGTGTCTGGGAATTATCATTTGAATGTCAACTGTTTTTAATGCTGTCCTCAGGTAATTTCTTTATCAATGGATATTGGGAATTACACAGTAAGCTTGAAGTAAACCCATATTGAAGTCAGCCATGGTAGTAAACTAGTATTGTTTGACTGTTTCGAAATCTCTGCATTCTTCTCGCTTGCCTTTCCTTTTTCATGACCCCACCCACTCTGTGATGAGGTTCCACTAACTGACACTTGGCCCTGGGCACCTTAGGGTTTAAAACTGAACTGCCCAGGCCCGAAGCAAATCGTGACACTCCCTTTGCCACGAGTGGAAGGGCCTCAAGGCACTTTTGCCAGACAGAGGAGGTCGCACCCACAGGGCTGTGAAATCCTCAGCCTGGTAAAGTTCAGCTCAGGCAGTCAGGAGTCTGCACATTTAGCACATGTCTAGCTCTTGGCTGCCTGACCTGAACCAGAAGAGTGCCTGTCAGTCTGACCTTTGTTCAGCCTGATGGAAAATCTTCTTGCCTGGAAAAAGGTGGGAGGTGTGGTCCATCAGTCCGTATGAACTGGCCACACTGCTGCTTATCTAGCTAAATAATTTAGGGTGTTTTCTCTGTCAGCAGCAAAGATGGGAGGTGGGCAGTCATTAACCAATATGGATTTTTAGGGTTGGTTTGACAGTGCAACTGTCACCCAACCTTTTTACCTAAACAAATATTATCCTCAGTTCTTTGCGTCCACACAAATACATATTCATTCCCATGCCATCTACTTTTAATGCTTCACATTGCCATTCAAAATTACTTTAAAGCCAGACCTATTCACATTGCCAATTCCTGTTGATGTTATGCATAGCCTGCCAAATATTCTGCCTATTATTTCAGTAGCTAGGTAGGGACAAAGAGGTAGTGGTGAAGCCACTCAGTACATGGTCTCCCCTCCCTTGTATAATAAAATATATCCTGCCTCCCTGCCGGCCACCCCACCACCCTCTAAATTTACTCTCCCCATATCCAAATTCAAAAACAAACTGCTTTCCTTCCACCCACTCAAACCAGCCTCTTTAACCCTTCATTTTCACCATCCAAATATATTAACAAATAATCCTGGCTTCCTGCCACCCACACAGCCACACCACCGTTAGTGCCTTGTGTAGTCCTCCCCTCCTAAGGCAACGCTCTCCACACTTACACGAGGGAGAGCCAGCACATCACTGGCAGTGGCTCTGTTAGAGCCATTGGTCAGTGTGGCATGTGTTTTTCTATCAGAGTGAGTCTGCAGAGACATGGGCTGCAGGTGGAATATAGAGGCTGGCACAGGCTGCATGCATGCTGTATTCTCCCATCTCCCTCAGGTCTGTGAAGGCCGAAGAGAGGTGGAAGATGGTGGGTGAGACTGGAACCTGTCATTGCAGTGTCTCACTGGGTCTCTGGAGACGGGTCACATACGGGAAGTGAGAGACATTTATATCAGAGGGTAGCGACTTTTATTTCCCACAGTTGCTTTATCCTGGCAGTCAATAACTGGATTTTGACTCCAGGAATTCACGCTGTTGCTCGCTGAGGCACGGATAACAAATGCATTATATATTACACATTAAGCAACTGGAAAATCTGTTATTTGTGTTAAAATCCTGCATGCATTAGCCAGACCTAGGGGGGTCATTACGATGGCGGTAGGACTTTCGTCCGACTTCCATCGTTGCAGTAGTGGTACCGGCCACTTATGAGGCTGCATACCCACCTACTGCATTACAATGCCACCACCACAGCGGCAGTCGCAGGTCCTATCCCTAACATTGCGGCGGGGATGCAGTCAGCAGCCCCCGCCGCAATGCCCAGAAAAAGGCACTTGCATATACCTGCACTATGTGGCAGCCACCATGCAGTGCCTGCCACATGGTGCAGGGATATGGTGCCCCCCAGTGCACTCGTCCCAGGCCCAGAGATGAAGGGGAGCCCGCTACGGGCCCCAAAATCCATTTCTGCCATTTGTTTTGCTGTGGATTGTCTTCCGCAAAATGAACGGAGGAAAGGGATATCATAATCCCTAAGGCGGTGCCTGTCAGCCACCGACGCAATATTTTTGCTCCGACAGGCAGGCGGAAAAGGACCGCCAGGAGGAACCGTGGTGGGCGGTCTTTAGGACCGCTGCACATAACCAATGATTCCCCCCACCATCATCATTTGGCGAGGAAACCAGCAGCACGATGGCAGTGAGCCCGCAACCGACAGTATGTCGGTGGCGGGCTTTCCGCCATCGTAATCAGGCCCCAAGTGACGACAATATGGAATCATCACTCTTTTCTGCAGAGGTGGACTGGCTGATTTTCTTAAAAGTGGGTAGCTTTACTCAGAAAGGTTACACGGGAGCTGAGCTAAAGTCATTCACAAGTGACTTCCTTTATTTCAACCCTCAAGATTTTTTTTAGAAGAAACATCTTGGCAGTCGTATCTCAGAATATATATGCTTACATACCAGAAAAACCTAGGAAGAAGAGACCTTCAAAATCGAGGAACCTGGCCAGAATAAAAGCTGCACGTTTTATTATAGAACAATATTCGGAAAGATAAGACATGGGTTTAAAATAAAACCGGAGCAGGACGAGACACATGATTAATCCAAACACTTTGCCTGTTTCAGATTGTTGTTCCTAGGCGTAGTTCGCTTAGTAGCGCTACGCGAAGCGCACTTCGCACTACGCGAGCTACACGTAGCACTACGTGAACTGCGTAGTTGAGTAGGAAATGCTGTTTGCAATGATTTCACAGTGCCGGATGCTTGTCCGCACTGTGCAGTCATTGCAAACGGTATCTTGCACGGTGCAAGCGGTCGTTTTCTGCCGCTCGAGTAGATTTGTACTCGAGCTGCAGTTTTCTCAACACAGATTGGTAGTTTCTCATGGCGAGCGGTTGAGAGCATACGCGACCACTTGCAATGAGAAACCTTACCTCCCCACGTTGAGAATCTCGCCGGGAGGTTTATTTTCCATGCTCGCTATCGGCAACTTGACTTAGCTGATAGCAAACGAGGAAAAAGTCTCGCTGGGAGGTCATTTTGGTCGCTCGCGGTTGCCAACTTGACGTTGAGGACCACGAGCAGAAAAAAAATGCCTGCTACGTTACGTGTTTTTTCTCTGTTCTACGGGCAATTTGCGTAGCACGTCGTGCGCAAATTACGCAAACTACGCGAGCATAGCGTAGTTTTCGACCCAGGCTCTAAAGGGCATAAAAAAATCAACAGCACATTGCCTTTCTGACAGATGACGGGCAAACTAGGATTAAAAAAACAAATAGGATGCGCAGGGATCCCAATAATTAAATGTTATAAGCTACATAGGTTACAAAAGTCTCTCTTCTATGAGGACGTGCATTTATATCTTCAGCAATAAATTGACTCTAACGTGTTTCCTCTCATGTGATGCCACTTTCTGGAACAATAATGATGATTGTCTTAACTCAAATAAATGAAAGGCTAAATATGCAAACTTTGCAATTGCTTGTGTTTTTGTATTCATAATAGTGTGTGTTTAATAATAACCTGCCAAAAAATTGTATCCATGATATTAACTAGCAATGTATTGTCAAGATAATAATATATAGAGAAGTATAGATTTACTATTGTGGTATAACACCTCCTAGGTTTACAAGCAGTAAAGTGGCATGATTCAGGCAAAGGGCTTTACATGCTTTCAAGCTCGCTCATGGGTACTATAGCTGAAAGGCATGTCCTTGTGATGCTATGCAGTTGTCGTCCTCAGCGTTGAACTTGGATGCCTCCATTTTAAAGCTGGTGCATGCTTACCCAAGACAGAAGACCTTGAACATCTCTCTTCCCTCTCTCTGCTTATTGCAGGTGTTCTATCTGGACAGGATCATGGCAGTGCAGAAGCCCATAGGCGTGCGGCTTGAGAGTTTGCTGCTGCTCCTGCTGCTACCCAAAGGTAAGAAATTCAAAGTTCTGCAGCCACTTTGGAAAATAACTAATTCATCGAAATTTGGGGTTCCTCACATGCATTGGAGCGTTTTTTGTTATGAAAGCGACTTTTGATCCTTTTTAAGGAGAGCAGCGCTCTTTCAGAGGGGTGCATTGTATGGGATCAAATGTGAAATAGAAAAATGGACAGGTAGTTGGATATACAATGGGCAAAAGGATGCATGCCTGGATAGCTATGGATTGATACATGGGAGATGGAAAGCAAGTGATGGCTAGACATATTGTATATTAGAGTTGTCCATTCTAGGTCTATGAGAAGCAGACCTTTTCCACGTTTGTTTCCAGGATGTGTATATGGAAAAATCTTACCTGTGGACTTTTTTCTTTTTGCACCTATTCCATTTTAGTTTGGCCATGTCAGGCTCCATTTGTTGAGTTAGTCTGTGGAAGTCTTCAGTTTTCAGGAACCTGGATACATCATTTGTCGCTTCATTATATATAATACTGTATGTCGGAAAGATAGGGCAATCCTGGAGAGAGAGAAATATGGTTGTATATCTTCAGACCTTCCATGAGATGCACAGCAGCGTGGAGGACACTGTTCAGTGTGGTTGGGTGGATTCAAGTACACCTGTGCTGGACATTACCACAGTCCGGTTGTTGGTGGGCCAAGGATGGTTCTGAAATCTAGCCCGAGGCAGGCTTGACTTTCTATAACAGTGAGAACAGAATCACTTTTTCCTGCGTTTTCATGTCCATGTGGATGTTAAAGATGTAAGAGTGTTTTTTTTTCTGTGTTGAGTTGTGGTGTGGTGTGAATTGTTCTACTTTGAAATTGGAGAGCTACTCTTAAATTTTGTCATGTGTGACATCATTGGCAGTGAGGATAAATTCTTGGTCCAGTTTAGTTTCACAGAGGAGATTGGCATCCAAGCTCAGATAACTGGCGAGGCATATTTTGGCATGGTCGATATATTTGATAATGAAGATTTTCAGGTGCAATTGTGCATTTCTAGTAAATTTTTTAATCTTGTTTCGATGGATGTGGAGGACAACCTCAAGTGGATTTATATAAAGGGTTTATATGACGGGTGAAATGACCAATCTAAATGGGACATTGCAAATCACTGGTAGCTATTGAGTTTTCAAGGAGCCCGTCTGGAAACGTTAGGTAGAAACAGAGGTGTGGGATGCAAACTCACGAGTGTGGTACCAGTGAATGCAAGCATGATAATAGGATATTGATCAAGGCAAAAAACTGCTGACATTGCATAGGATGAGAAAGAAATGTCCCCTTATCTCCGATGAGGAGTGTGACTTTCAGAAGTGGAGTGGTGACTGTCTCATTGCTGCCATGCATAGTGGAGTCTAATAGATATCCATGTAGGTGGTGATTCATGCTGATCTGCGCCAACATTTTCATGGTAATGACTTTTCTATGACATTGCAAATGAATGGAAAATTAATAACAGTACATAGTTGCCTACATCATCGGGATCAAATGTGTATTTCATATGAACTAGGGAATGTGCTATGTTTTGAGGATATCCAGGATGATGCTGTGTGTCACAGTGTCATTGATTACATTGAAAAGTGGTTTAAGAGCTCCATTACCCTTTCGAAGCTCATGACGAGCTCAGCTCGTCATGAAACTATAGTATTCAAGCAATTTCAGCACAGGAGGGGGAAAAGTCACAGCAGCCAAGGTGTTAAGGAGAGATTTCAACTTGGCTGAGTGAATGGTGCTGTCAGCACATGTTGTTGTCTTGAGAGCACCAAGGATCCATAAGTGGTGCACTACTGGAAATGTCTTAAAAGTGGTCTAGGAGAGCCTATGGCGTGACTTGAGGCATGGCGTAATGGAGATTTATTTGTGCTGTCAATGTATTGTTTGAACATGTTGTTCTTTTCTATTAAGAAGTTTAATGACATTGTATCTATCATTTGGTGAATCATACAGGGGGTTGATGCAGAGTTTGATGGTTTTGAATGAGGCTCTGCCCATATTGGAGCATTGGTGATGGTAGAAGTGTAGTATGTATGGTTGGCTACTGAGGTGTGATGTCGGCATGCTGATCTTATTCATTTCATTCTATTGCATTATCCTGGGATTGTTTATTGTGAAATTATTTCTCATCTTTTTGGTGTACTGTAGAGGGGGTGGCTTTGGTTTCATATTTCAGTTTCATTGAAGCTTTAATGTTGGCATTGATTTTGAAGGTGTTATTTAGAGACTAAGGGAAAGCATTTATGTTGGGTGTGGGTTCAGTGTCAGTAAAGAATCCTTGCTTGAATAAATAGGAGGGCATGTTTTGAAGAAGCAAAACTGTTGTTTGTAGGTTGCCCATTGTGAATTGTCAGTGTACTCTGGAAGGATAATGTCCTGGGAAAATGGTTTGGTCTGTGCAGTAAACTTGAGTGAGGCAATTTGAACTGATATTGAGGTCAACGTTATTGCCTAGGGTGTTTGTAGGTTTGGTAACATGTTGCTTGGTATTTAGTGTGTTTCACAGATCAACAAGTCTGGATTATATATTCTAGCGGCATGGTCTCTCTGTATCTCCTGGAAAGATGTGGTGTGTACTGAGACCGTTTAAGAGAGTGTGTTTTAAATGCTATCAGTGAGTCAATCAATTAACTCGATAATGGATTTGTGATGAAAGTGATTCCATGGTGAAGGTGTTTCTGTAAACTGGGTGTCTATAGATTAGATGGAAGGTTATTGTTTACGGGGCATGGATATAGAAGTGACTGGTGGGCGTTCAATGAAGAGGAAGTTAAAGTATTGTGAAAAGTGTTAGAATTTGCTGGTGCTATCGCAAAATGAGTAACTGGATTGTGTGGTGATTTTGTATGTGGAGTTGTCGATGGGCATTTCACTTGATGTGCCTGGGTTGAGGAATATGGTAGTGACTTATCCGAGGTAAAAGACTACAATTTGAAGATGTTAGATATATTCCAAGGAGCAAACAAGGGTTACCTATCTCTTCACTCACTCATAGCTTCAGGTGCTCAGGGCAAGGAGACACTGAGAAGGGAGGATGGCGAGAGCTTCCTTCTGTGTCCTTCTTTGGCTGTCATTGGTGTATGAAAGTGAAACATCTTGTAGCCTATTTCTACCCATGTTGGTAATAAATTGTGTTTTATTTTATCTTATTTTGTTATCCTGGAAATCTTACATTTATTTTTTATTTATTTTGAAAGTTTTATATAGCGCGAATATGACCCTTGTGGGTATCGGAGCACTTTACAATTGTTCGGAGAGCAGCGACATATAACATCAATAATGTCATATTCAAGAAAAATACCGGATAAGGCAGCACCCTGATAACACCTTGCATGCTCAAGACGAGCTCAGCTCATCATGAAGCATGGTGCTCCTGTGCTCATGACGAGCTGAGGTCGTCATGAACCGTGGAACTCACACATGCAGGGATAATTCCCCTGCAGTGCTGAACGTTCCACGAAAGCGGGTGCGGCCGTGATGAGATCAGCTCGTCATGAGCACAGGAGCACTGTGCCTCATGACGAGCTGAATCGAAAACAATAATGTAGCAGGAGAGTAGTAGTCAAGGGGGTAATTGACGTGTCAGTGAAGGTACGAAGGGAGGAGATCCTATAATCAAGCGCAGACATTTGTTCATAAGTAGTACTTTAACTTCTTTCTTGAAAGATGCAGTTACAGGATTTCATTTGAATTCAGAGGGCTAGGCATTCCAAATTCCTCTTGCAATCCCAGAGAAACCGTGGTTGTAAGTTTTTTTGGGTTGAATCTGTGAGGTTTAAGCAGTAAGGTGCTAAAGCTTCTGGAGAATCTGTCGCCACCAGAAAGTTTGAGCTGAGTGAGGCTTCTCAGGGGTACTGAAGTGAAGGACTTTATGGGTCATGCAGGCAATTTTTTAGCAGAATTCTTGCTTTGTAAGAGAGACTGTTAAGGGAGTTCAAATTGGGGGTGATGTTTTTGTTTCTTTTTGATCCTATGATAAGCCTTGCTGCAGAGTTGAGAGAGGCACTTAGAGGAGCTGTTTTGGATCTGGGCAAGCCGCAAAGGTCTGCACTTCCATAATCTAAACTGGAAATTACTAGGGCTTGCACTGCAGACTTGAAGTCATTAGGGGGGGGAAGGGTTTTCATTTTCTTTAAATGTTCATCTGGGGGTTTGCTCCTTTGGTGGCAGCACTGATGTGCTTCTGCATGTTAAGGTTCTTGTTGAGAGTTAAACCCAGTGATCTTGCTGAATCTATAACTTGTAGCAAGAGTTGAGGGCTGTTAGTTGTTTCAACCAATCTTGAATGACAGGTGTTTGTTTGGGTAGGGCGTCTAGGAGGAATTCGTATTTTTGAGTATTTAGTGGGATGTGGTAGCATGATAGCATATTTTGGGTGTTCTGTGGAGTTAAGTTGAGGCATCTGATGTTTTCAGGGAAGGAGACTTTCAGGTATAATTGGGTGTTGTTGGCATACATGTGGTAATGGATGTTGGATGAATTCAGAATTTCCGTTAGAGGCTCCATGAACAAGTTAAAGAGAGTGGGTGAGAGGTAGGAACCCTGTGCAACCCCTAATGTGACTGGAGTGGTCAGAGAAAGGGAATGATTAACCTTGAATCTTTGAGTTCTGTTTTGGAGAAACTAGGTGAACCGCCGGTTCAGGTCTGATCCTGTTAGCCCCATTCCATGTTCCAAAACGTCAAGTAGGTTGTCGTGCTTAACCATGTCGAATGCCGAAGATAGGTCAAGGAGGATTAGATGGCAAGATTCTTTCTGACCCAACATTTTTAGTGCATTGTCCACTGTGTGAGTTATAACAGATTCAGTGCTATGCCTTGGACAGAAACTGGATTGGAATTGGTCTTAAAGGTGGAATTGTTCAATGTGGTTACAGAGTTGGATGTGTACACATTTTTCAAGTAGATTTGCCAGAGTAGGAATATTGGAGATACGTCAGTGCGATCTCCCTTTGGTTTTTTAGGCAGTGGAAACCTGCCCGGACTTTAGGCAGTAAGGGATAGTACTTTGAAGTAGGAAGGCATTAACAATCTTGGTCCAAAGAAGGAGCATTTGATCTTGGTCCAAAGAGAGAGTATTTAATCTCATTAAAGAAATTGGGGCCGCTACAGGGTCATTGAAGTGGCTTGAGGGTTTCAGCACTGCTAGAAGTTTGAGAATGGTGCTTTCATAAAAGGTTTTAAAAGAATTCCATGAGGCATTGTTTTTGAGGATGTGCCCAGGTTGACATGAAGGAACTGCAGTCCAGGGAGAGGAGGAGCTAGCATGAGCTAGGAGAGGCCAACGCTGCAAAGCCATCTGCAAATCATTTCTCATATTTTTTGTCTTCTCAAGAAAGAAGGAGGCAAATTCCTCGCAGTTTGGTAGCGGACTGGATCCAGCTAGGGAAGGTTTGCATAGGTCATTTCATTGTAGTTTAATGAGTTCAAATCAATTTTTAGGTCAGTTTCTAGCTTGAATCAGTTGGTTTCTGAAGACATTTGCTTTTGAACTTCTATTTCTTTTGTAATATCTGTTCCTCAACTGCTCGTGTTGATCAAGGGATGGTGATGATCTCCACTGTCGTTCAGCTAGTCTCAGGTTACATCTTTCAGTATTGAGGCTACCATTGTACCATGGTTTTGAGACTTTGGTGGGCACTCTTTTTATCTGATACGGTGTGATTGAGTCCAGAATAATCTCCATGGAACGGCTGTAGTGGTATGTGAGATCATGAGGCTCTGACATGTCTCCAGAAGGATGCAGGCTTATATTACTGAGAGATTTCAATTCATTGCAGTTGATGTTGGATATGCTACTTTTCCAGAGTTTGGGTTTCGTTAGTTGAGCTGTGTTTGTTCTCATAGCTTCAGTGATGAGGAATGCGATGCAATGGTGGTCAGTCCGGTCACAGGGGAGGATAGATTCAAGTTGAATGGAGTTGGCCTTTGCAATGATAAGATCTAAGGTTGCTCCGTTGTGGTGTGTGGGTCTGTTGCAGATTAGGGTCAGATTGAGGTCAGCAAGAAAGGTTTTAAAGATGTTAACTGCAGGACCATTCAATCATTCCAGTGGAGGCTGAATTCTCTGAGAAAGATTTGAGTGCAATGTTGTCCCATGTTTGGTGTGATGATTTCCATAATTTGTTCTATGAAAGTAATATTGTCTCCTGGAGGATGCCAGATCATGTGTAGGTTGCATAGTGGCCTGTTGTTGCATGCGATATCAAGGCATTTGTATTTGCATGTGGATGAAATAGGGGATTGAGAATGTTTAACTAACAGGCTGTTACGGAATATGCATGCAATGCCTCCACCTGATCTGCTGGGTCTGTCTGGTGGTTAGGTAGTGTTGCGCTCAGAGTTAGGAAAGTCTGGAGCAGTGGTGGATTCGATATTCATTGCAGCTTTCTTGATGAGAGGGAAATTGCTTCACATATTTCTAGGTTGTGATCAGATAATTGGATGAGGATAGTCCCATAATTGTAAGTGGTGATGGTGACTTCTGCTCTGAAAGACAATGAGGGGGCTACCAACAGTCTCAGACCATGAGGCGTTTTTCTGGATGTGGAGCTCAAAAGCAATAACAACAGGGCTTTCCTCCATTGTGCTTGTCTATTCAAATAAAAGATAAGGTCACTTATTTTAGACCCTTTTTTCATGGAGAAGTAGGGGTCAGAAAACAGGGTTTCTGGGTGAGATTTGAGGAGTCTTTGTTTTAAAGATTTGGATGTTTTTTTGTCAGATTCGGGGCAGGTACTTCATTTTATAAGCATAGTGGCCCGATAACTCCAGGTTGCTGTTGGGTATTCACTGTGGATCCATGCCAACATCAAGCTGCAAATAGGAAAGAGGCAGGGTGGAAGGTGGAAGGTGTAGGCAGGAAGGGTAAAGAGATCAAGGTTTGATCGGGTAGCTGCAGGTGTTCCCCCGTTGCTGCTATAGCCTACACCTACTTAGGGCTGTAACCAAATCACAGGAAATGTGCAAGAACAGGTGGAGTTGGAGTCATATGGAGATTAAACCAGTGAAAGGCACAGCCAAGGAGCACTAGTGGGAGTGAGGGAGATGTGTTTCACCTGACATTGTAACAGGGCGAAAAGCTGATAGGTCCTTCTTTACTGTCTTCGTATCAAGGTGTTTACCGCCCTATGATTGAGCCTTGGTGCTCTGTGTGGATTTGCAGAGATGGATTGGATTAGACTCTGATTGTCAATGATATCAGGGTGTTAAGAGCTATATGATAGGAGGAGGGAGTAATTATCTTTGTCGTATAGAGGGACTTTCCCTCTAATGTATCTCAACCTCGTGGATCAACATGTAATAGACAGTGAAACATGTTTTAAAGTTTATGGGCTCCATAGATGCATTATTCTATGATGTATAGATGACTTACTGTAGATTAATGCAACATTGGAACATTTAAAGAAAAATGTTTTGTGCTGTGTCCTGATCTGTTAATCATAAAGGCAGTTATGAAAGGTTTTCTTTGCTCACTGTGCAAATTATGCCTGATCATGGAACAGATCGTAACTAATTCAGATATTAACATTTGCAGAGGCATACACTTCACATTGTTGTGGGCATTTCCATAATCAATATATAATACGGATATATGGGTATATCTGTCACCATGCATTGCACACATAACGTCTGATTAAGGCAATGAATGGTATTATATTTGAGAGCTGGCGTTCACCCCACGTTTTATTCCTGGTTCGTTTAAGAGTAAGTTAGAAACTCCAAAAAATGTTGCAGGCATCTGGGGAAATATTACAAGATTTGCAATACATGCCCTTAATCACTCTTCTGGCTCACCCCATTTTCATGGTTCCCTTGGATGTCTGATCCATTTAGATTAACTGATACCATTTTTGGGTAATCTTGTGCTCTGCAAATGCCTGAACATAACATAGCATAGCATGGCAGAACATAACATAACATAACATAACATGACATAACCTGACATAACATGAATTTGCATAAAGTATCCAAGTGTGAATTATTTTGAAGGTTTTACGTGCCTTATTGATGTTTAGAACCTTGTACGCGTTATCAGGCATTAATTATGCCATTCCCAGCCAGATTTACACATGTAAAACTCTGTGTTTATTTCGCAATCAGATTTTGATCTTATTTTGGAAAAAGGTGGTACAACGCCTGTAGACATAGTTTCCACAATCCACAGACTCATAACAAACTCCATTGTGTGGCCAAATGATTCTGACCAATATCAATTTGAGCTGGTGTGTGCAGGTGGGTCCCACCGGTACTCTTTTTTAGGGACTGCCACTTATTTCCCTCATCATACTTTAACCCAGTACTAAAGAGAGAAAAACACAAAAGGGGAAAGAAGGAGGAAGAGACAGGTGAAAAAACATTTACAAAGGAAGACAGCAGAGATGGAAAAGGAACCTGAAAGAGTGGTATAAATGTACAGGAAGTGTCTGGTGGCGGATGAAAGAGGCATGAGTTGGAATTCGGCTGCACAGCCTTGGTATTCGGCACCCCGATATTCAGATAGCACCGGACGAAGACTTCTGCACTAAACTTTGAGACACGGCAATAATGTGTTTTACAAATAAAGCAGTGCGTCTAGAGATCCCACATTCAAATACCAGCCACTGGAATATGATGGAAATTGTTTTCCTAAAGCCACCATTGCTCTTTGTGCTATGTCTTCCCAGCACTCCTGGCCCCAGTATGAATCAGCAACAAGTTTTCTTATGCATGTTCATTCAATAGATAACTTCCGACAATTTCTCAGCCAGCTGCTGACCAGTTTTTTTCACGCTCAGGAAAAATATATCTACCCTAATAGACCATCTTTGGTGAAAGTTCCTGTTAACCACTGGCTTTGTCTGATTCCAGTTGTGGTCTATGGACTTGAGAATATTGGCTATATGTGTTCAGTAGAATGAACAAACTGAAAAATATTAGATACACAAACAAGCTGCTGTTCCTCCTATTTACATTTCTCACCTAAATTACAAGAAAAGGGAGGAATATTTATTAATTTCATTTGGATGTAGCATACTTTGTTCCCAATGTAGGTTGAAATTATTTTGGTACCCTTAGCCCACGTGGCCATGGGTTCCATATGATGTTGCGCAGTATCACCCCATACACACAAAACACAATGCCAGTTAAGCACATCTTCAAAATTGAGACACAACTTTGAAAAGGCTACTGAACAATTTCACCATTTACCATCTCTCGCGTATTTTAGTTGACCACCTCCATTCATGAAATAACAAGTGGGTATTCACTTGTAACTAGTCCGTTTTGTGCATGGTGCATAATGCGGTGATGACAAGGTTCTCAGTTCTCAATATGCGGCTCTAATGTAGTGCCCACAACAATCGCACAGAAGCGTCAAAGCAAAAGAAGATAGCTACCATTACCCAGACTTCCAAAAGTTTCTGCATGGGATCTCAACACAAGAAGGAAGTGCTCATAATAACTCAAGTAGTTTCCCTTTTGCTCTTTCAGGCATCAAGGCTTGTGGTCATGTAGCCGTAGAATCACCAGTCGTCCAATTTGGATCCTTGATCACAGCAAGCTGCATCGTCCATCATGAGAACTGCAGTGCAATACAGGAGGGCATCATCCGTCTTCTGTGGACGCTCGATGGTCACCCCATTCCCAACACTCAACGTGGTGGCACATGGGGGGCACAGTCCAATGTGACCATCGAGGGATTTGACAGGCCCAAGGGAATACTTTCTTGCTATGTCGCTCAGAATGGAACACATCAGCTGGTGGGCAGAGAGGAGATCCAAGCAGGCTGTAAGTACCCACACCGGATCTAAATGAATAACCATGCTATGATTTCCTGTGTTGCCTTATGGCTTGTTTACACCATTATTGGAATGCTCTTTACGGTAAATCCATCTGCCAGTCAGTTCTTTGCTTTGTGTTTTTTTCTTTCTATGGTCGAAACTGTCTTTGGCAATCACAGAGTCTCCATGGCTCGTTTTCAAGCATACAATTTTTCCATATGGCACATTCATCTGACTATCTGTTATGTAATCCACCAACAATATTAACACAGTATAGAGGCTGGGAACATTAAATTCTATTAATGGACTTTAATATTTTGCTAATAATGCTAGTGTATTTAGAAAACGACTTTACAAATACACACTAGGCTTCCATCTAATAAATTATTTAGAAGTGGTATGTAATATATTCAAGAGAGGAACTCATAGGGACATAACATGAATAGCAATTGAGATAATGCAAACCAATATTGTGCACGTCTATATTTTCTATTATTAATATTATTGTTAATAAAAACAATATTATAACTTATTCAACATGCAGAATAAATCAATTAAAAATAGCAATGCCCCATTAATGGGAAAAATCAACATTTTATTACTTTTAGAGAGAATGTGGTAATGTCTGTCTCCATATCTCATCTGCAATTGCTTTCTCTACTTCTAATAGTAATTAGCGGTCATTGCCATATTTTCTCTAAAATGTTATTTACAAAGTATGCTATGCGGTGCATGTGGCATCTGTTCAAACAACCTCATTCTGGCATGATAAGAGAAAATAATTGATCAATCATATAAAATAAGACATTAAGCATATTGAAGTAAGCATCCTCATTCAGAAGCTATTTTCTGAAATCAACTTATTTTGTATGCCTGTTACTCTTAAATGTGAGGGTTTGGTTTGCAAAGTAGTGTATGAATGTCTTCAGTGGCATAGAGAAGTGTCATTCATTTTTCTGATAGATTCATTTTAAACATATTTTATCTTTGCTCTATAGTGACAGACTATAATATGGCAGGACAATATTTTGTCACTTGATATTGTGACATGTATTTATTCAATATTGTGCAAATAAAAATGCCGGCAGCAAAAACGGAATCCACAAAACTTTCTCAGAGTATGCATGGAAATCTGCGACTAGTGCTGTTTTCCAGATGCATCCTTAGAAATGTTCCAAAAAATTATACGTTGAGCAGAAGAGGAAATCTTTAACTCCAGTTGTAGACTATTTTTGTGAATCGGGCTTTGCATTTTCAAAACCAGTCCAGCTGATTTATTTTATGGAATTCTACCCTTAAATAAATAATTTAGTGCTGTAGTTCTTTGTTTTCTGTAGATATAGATATATGCCACAATGTGTCTTGAAACATGAGTCTGATGTATATTTTTTTTGTCAGTTTAGTAAAGTTCTTTTGTCATTTTTATATCATGAATTGCATGTTTTTGTAGCGTGAACTGACACCCAGGTGTCCTTGACTTGAATGCAATAGAAATTTCAAATAAATTAATGCATTTACAAAAAATAAATTGTTCAATGTTTCCTTTTTTGTGTTTAGATGCTCCCTCTAAACCAAGAGATTTAGTTTGCATCATGAATGTTACTGAGGACAGTTTGACATGCACCTGGGATCCAGGACGAGAGACCTACATTGACACGAACATCACACTGGAAAGATTTCGGTCAGTGTTGCATCCTTGTGACCTCTTGGGATAAATAAAGGGGCCATTTTAATTTAGAGTCTGATAATACCACACAACCTTTAGCTTTGCAATATTCTTTTCACATTCAATGGAATTACCATGTTATTCTGTGTTATCGGTAGCTCTGAACCAGAACCTAACAGGAACATTTTCAAAGATGTAGTAGGATCTTATTTGGGGGTGCATTAGAGGTAGGAGCTGTGATCCAGTGGTAGCAAAAATAGGCATAGCAGTAGGAGTTGTGGTCTGCTGCCTCTACATGTAGGCTTGCATCAGCAGGTACGTGTTCTGAAGCCCAGAGGGGGACGCGTTGTGGTCTAAGAGAAGGTGGCATTGTGTCCCACTAGGGAAAGGAGCAGTCTAGTGGTAAGAGATGTGATCTAGTCTCAAGGAAGGTGATCTTGTAATTTATTGTTTATCTAGTAGAAGGCAGACTGGCCCAGTGGAGTGAAGTGTGCCTTTGAGGCAGGAGATTATAGTTATTGGAAAGAATTTACGATCCAGTGGCAGTAAGAATTGTCTAATGAGTGGACAAATAATTTAGTGGCAGGTGGTCTGACCCAGTGAAATTGTGTTCTGTTTAGTTGCAGCGGTGATGGGCTACTGGCAGACAGTGTGTTGTAGAAGGAACAAATGTGTCTAGCAAGTGAGATGTAAATTAATGCATAAAATGTAACCTAGCAGCTAGGGGTATTGTCTAGCATTTAGAGATAGAGGGCCCGATTCACAGAACTAACTTAAGACAAAATCCTAAACTTACTACTTTTGGTATTCACAGAAGTTAGGACTTTGTCTTAAGTTTGTCTTAAAACAAACTTAAGACAGACTTAAGACAAACTTAAGACAAAATCCTAACTTAAGTCTGTCTTAAGTCTGTCTTAAAACAAAATTAAGACAAAATCCTAACTTCTGTGAATACCAAAAGTAGTAAGTTTAGGATTTTGTCTTAAGTTAGTTCTGTGAATCGGGCCCATAGACATGTAGCTGTGATCCTTCGACATTTTGTGTTGTTACATGTTTTTTTAGCAGTAGGAGTGGTCAAGAGGCAGTGGGGTTGTTTCTTTGCATTAGGTGTAGTCTAGTGAGATGTGTGATTTTATTGTGGAGATGTTGTCTAATGGAGGGAGGTGTAGTCTATTGCATAAGGCATATATTTCATTGGGGCATAAGGGTGTGATAATACTCATTCCATTCTGTTTTAACATGAGATAATGAAGAAAGGTATGTGGCTTTCTATCTCCTGTTGTGCGCCCCTCAGTCACACTACCTCACTTACAGTAATGGTAAATCAATTTGTTTACAATTGTAAGGGTACTCAACGGAACTTCCTTGTGTGCGTAGTACAAGAACATGTGATGTTTTAAGGAATACTTAGTCCTACTTACATTCTCTTTTCTTTATTTCATGCTATAATTGCCACCAACCGAAACACATTATATAATCATTGCAGTTGTAAGGTAATTAGAGATCCTCTGGAAAATAACATCTAATATTTAATGGTACTGTGGACACTGCACTTCTGCGATACCCATAGTGACTGAATGACTCCATCAGTGAAACGAACTGTATCAACTGCAATATACTCTCACGGATGATATATCTACACCTCTGGCATTTATACCTCGAACATCCCTTTCACACGTTTAGATAAGAAACAAGAAGTATGTATTATACACTTTGTACATAGCGTGGAATGCTACAGGAAAGCACAGGGGAAGACTGATGTACATGAACATGAGCACATATCCCAACATGCCAGAGATCATGAAAGGCTTCCTCAGCTGAGTTAGCACTTGACATGTCATTGACTCTGCACAGTTCCACCAGTGCCTCAGAGGCAACCAGCCTCTCGGGAACCCCCACTTTCCATATTGGCAAGACTGTCTCTTGACAAACATACTTCAAAATCTTACTTTGCAAACACCATATGTCACTTTTTTTAACAATTATGAAATTTACAATTCTATGGGGGTCAATCTTGAATCTGCTGTACCATATATTCCAGAAACAGAGGACGATGTGGGGTTCCCCAGGAGAAGATAGAAGACTGCATTCCAAAGAAAGGGCAGAGTTCCTGCACCATCCCTCGGGAATTCCTCAATCTCTACCAAAAGGTGGACATGTGGGTGACAACCAAGAATGCCTTGGGCAGGGCAGAATCAGAACACATCTGCTTGGACCCCATGGAAGTAGGTAGGTGGACGATGGAGTACAGCTGGCTGACCTAGGAAAGATGGGATGGGTCAATCATCATTTCTCCATCTCAGAGGATTCCTGAGAAGTTCACTTTCTTACCCGCGTCAGCATTATGACCTAGGGGCATATTATCTGGGGGCGGCAATAAATAACGCAAAGCGAGCTTAGCGCTTTTTTATTTATCGCCGCCCATCGCTGGAATTTATCGCCCTGATAGCACGTTATTAACAACGCGTTTCCCCAGGGCGATTAAAATTCCAGCGATAGCAGGGAAATCGCTGTTTTGCAGGGAACATCACTGGTTTTCCAGCGATGTTCCCTGCAAAGCGGCGATAACCTTGCTGATACGACCCTGTGGTCGTATCAGCATAATCCACCCACTATGTTAGGGATAGCTAAGTCAGGATTTTAGCAGATGTTGGATTTTGGGGAAAACCGCAGACTTCGCCAAAATCTAACTAGTGCTAGACTCCTGTGGGCTGCCTGTAAATATCGCGATGTGAACATCAGTGATATCTTACAAGGTAGTCCATTGGGGTACGCCCAGTGACGCCCACTTTGCATCTCGTTAGAGATGCAAAGGGAGGCGTCGGGAAAAGGGGTGCAAACATGCGATTATGCATGTTAGCACCCTCTTGTTAGTGGGGCGATAGTTTTATCGCCGTTTTTTGGCTTTTTAAGCCAAAAAAGCGGAGTTAAAGCCCTTGTTAATATGCCCCTTAGTGTCACAAATGTTCTTTACGTATATTTGTAGCACTACCTCTTCCCCCCATACACTTACCCTCTAATAGTGCATCCAAAAGCTTTTCTGTCTTTGAAGCCTCTTCGGCGCTCTATAGAGGTTTTTTTTTTTGTTGAAAATATTTTTATTACCAGTATCAAACATGGACATATATAACGCCAGACAAAACATCCAATACATTTCAATGGTAAAGGTCCACATATTTCAAACAATAATATGCATTTGTGTAATTTTCTGTTTTTGTTACATTCCCATCCTCACTCTTTATGAACTCCCCCCTCCCACAATGTAACCCAGCACTTACACTCGTATATTCATGCTATATTTCACACTTAGCCTGACTTTGCATCTGATACTCATAGTCCGTACCCTGCTATATCTGCACTCACTCCAGTGTTCAGCATCTCTAAGTCCTTTCTCTCTCTCTGCACCTGAGCCTGTGCTCCCTCAATGGATGAAGGGGTAACAGGGAGGAGAGGGACAATACTCTGGTCACAAGGCATGTATTTCCCCGGCCCCGTCATCAGTGGAAGCTAAAGACATATTATCACCATTACCGGATTCAAAAGTCCCAACCATAGCATTCCAGTCTATCGATATGGGAGTTTTCCTGAGGCCCCTACGTTCCTCCCGCTGCAATTCCATACCTTCCGCCTTCCCCCAACGCACCACTTCCCCGCGCCACACATCTGGGTCTGGTGGTCTAGCTGACTTCCATCTCATAGTTATGGTTCTTTTAGCCAGCAAGAGGGCCAAGTCGGCAAATCATGTAGCTACACTCTTTTTCTTTTCAGAAGGGCCCAGCCCCAGCAAACTATATGACATGGATGTGTATGGTCTGGCTGGCGCTATTGCAGTCAATGTGTCATGCACTATCGTCCAGTAGTACCCCAGCTTTGGGCAGTCCCATAGCATGTGAACCAGTTGCGCGTCTTCCGCACCACAGCGTGGACACGTATCCGTAGTGTTCCAGAACATGACGCGCAGCCGATGTGGCGTAAGGTATGCCCTGTGTACCACCATGAGCTGTATAAACTTAAACTTTGGATTCCTCAAAACCTTTTTAAGGGAATTTCAGAATTCTCTCCCATTCCTTGTCTCTAAGTTCCCTTCCTATGTCTCCTTCCCACTTGTCTCTCAGTGGTCGCAGCGAGACTGCCCTTCCAGCTCTGATGCCACTCGCTATTCATTTTGTTAGGTGACTGCCAGCCCCCATCAAATACTGCATGGTAAGGAGTGGGTTCGTGGGAGGTTCATCGTCGTTCGGCGTCCATGTCAGTGTAATGTAGTGTCTGACCCTGGCATGTAATAGAAACAGCCCCCCGGCATGTGATGTGATCTGCGAAAATCCGCAAAAGTCATAATATGGCCCTCCTGAAATAGGTCTCCCACTTGCAAGACGCCCGCATCACCCCAGGCAGCGAGTACCCGGTCCGACAGTAGGCCCGTCCCCATCGGAAGCCCTAGGAGCGGTATCGTGGGCGCATAGGAAGATTGTGCGTTTGTGTATTTCACCGCCTTCCTCCAGCAGGAAATAGCCAGTTTAAGTAGGTGCGGCGTCGAGCCGGGGATCTCAACCATCGGCAGCAACAGGTTGTGAATAGCTCCAGATGCTCTATGGGCCTCGGTCATGCCAATCTCATACAGGTTGCGGCCCGCTAGCCAGTAGGCCAGCCATTGCAGTTGACACGTGTAACCATAGGCCTTCATATCTTGGACTCCCATACCTACTTCCGCAGTAGGGAGCTGCAATTTGGCCAAGCTAATGCAGCGTCTACCCGACCCTCAGATTAATTCCGTGAGTATAGTGTTCAATGTTCTGAATGTGCTCGACGGAACCAGAAGCGGTAGGTTCGTGAAAAAATATATTAGGCGGGGCAGCACCACCATTTTAGAAATAGCCACCCGTCCCGACACAGAGAGCGGCAATGAATTCCAGAATAGTACTTGTGAATTCAGTGCAGTCATCGCTCTGCCCAGGTTCCCGTCTAGCATGTCCTTTGTCCCCCTGTATATTTGTATCCCTAAGTACCGGAATGTCACCTCCGCCATCTGAAAACAGTGGGGGGGGAATTGCAATTGGGTTGCTCCCTCAGACTCGGAGAAACAATATCCATAAGACTTGGCGTCATTAATCGTGAGGCCCGACAGAGCCCGAAACTTCTCGAATATTTCGGGCATGGGGTCAAGGCAGCCTGTCACGTCCCCCAGATAAAGGACTATGTCGTCCGCATAAGCCAACACTACGTGGACCGCCTCATCTCGCCGTATCCCCTTGTGGCATGCTGAGGTCCGAAGTTTGCATAGTAAGGGTTCTAACGCCAGTATAAATAATAGGGGCAATAGCGGGCAGCCCTGCCTGGTGCCCCTCGCCACTTCCAGGGGGCCTGAAAGGCATCTGTTTGTGCGTACCCGGGCTGTTGGGTGCGTATATAATAGAGTCACCCAGGTTATGAATTCCGGCGGAATTCCAAATCTATGCAATGCTGCGAACATATAATCCCACCTGAGGGAATCAAAGGCCTGTTTAAAGTCCAAAGAGATACAGCCCTCCCCACCTTCAGTCGCTTTTGCGTGGAGCATTATTTGGCTGAGCCTCCGCAAATTAATTGCCGTACTCCGACCTGGCACAAAACCGCATTGGTCAGGATGTATCAAGTGCGGAATGTATTAAGCCAGGCGTGCCGCTAGGACCTTACTCAAAACCTTGTAGTCTGTGTTTAGTAGCGAAAGTGGTCTGTAGTTAGCTAATTGGAGCCCGTCCCTTCCAGGTTTTAGGAGTCAAACTATCAGCGCCTGCAGTGACGACTGTGGTAGCCCCCTGGACTTCAACGCCTCCTGATACACTACATGTAATCTTGGTGCAAGCAGATCGATATAAGTCCCATAGAACTCAGCTGGTAGGCCGTCTGACCCAGGGGATTTATTCCTTGGTAGCGCGCGGATCGCCTGCCGTATCTCCGCGACCGAGATGGGGCGCGCCAAGTCCTCTCTCTGGTGCGCCGCTAGCTGCGGTAGACTGAGGTCAGTCATGAACACCTCAAGAGCCTCAACTGACAACTGCTGGTGCCGCCCATACAGTGTCTCATAATAGTCCCTGAAAGTAGCGTTTATACCTATTTGTGACGAAATCGGTACCCCATCTTGGCTTGCCACCTCCAGTATAGGCGTGTACACGGGATCGTTCCGCACCAGACGTGCCAATGGGGGCCCGACCTCTCCGCATGTGCGTTTTGCCTGCATGTGTACACCCTATAGTCCAATAACCGCAGCTCTTCAAGCAATTCAGCATGTTGAACGTGTGCCTCTTGCAACGGCGTGAAGTGTATACGTGTACCTGCTGCCTCACTCTCCAGCATTGCCAGTCTCCCCTCTACCTCCCGAAGCCTCTCCAGTACTGTGTATCTCATGCCCACCTTCGTGCTCGTCACCACACCTCTGATGGACACCTTAAAGGCGTCCCACTCGATCTGCCGCGAGCTAGCCGTGCCATCGTTTGTAGCGAAGTATTGTGATATGGCATCTGTCAATGCAGCCCGGAAGACTGTATCTTCCAGTAGTTCCGGTGTTAGGCGCCAAGTCGGTATAGGAGTCGGGATCTTACCCCATTGTAGCGTGACTTCCACCGGGTTATGATCAGAAAACGTTTTACCCATATGCTCAGCAGTCACCACAGAGCCCAGTAAGTGCCTTGAGCAGAAAATGCGATCTATTCTAGTGTGTAGGTTATGATGTGGGGAGTAAAAGGTATATTCCCTGTGTAGCAATTGTGTGCTCCTCCATATGTCAGCTAAGTCCCAACCTTCCGCCCAACGTGTTAGAGCTTCAGCCTGCCGCCTACTCTCTGTCGCCTGCAGTGGTGGGTGAGACCTGTCAAGGGAGATGTCCAAGACGGCGTTGTAATCCCCCCCTATAAGCCAATCATACTCAGACCATTCCACCAACACCTTGGTGATCATGTCAAGGAAGTCCGACTGACCCGTGTTCAGGGCGTAGACACTACCCAGTACAATAGGGGAACCATCTAACAACCCCCTCACAAACACGTATCTACCGTCCCTATCCACCTTCTTCTCCACCAGTTTAAAAGGGACAGAGTTCTTGAGCCATATTGCCGCTCCTCTCGAGAACGCGGAATAGGTAGTAGCAAACAATTGACCCTTCCATTTCTTAAGCAGTTTATCACTCTCTGCACTATTAAGGTGTGTCTCCTGGAGGTACGCTATGGTAGTGTGTCTCCGGTTCAGCTGTGCCAAGATTCTATGCCTCTTGTGAATTGATCCCATGCCCCGCACATTCCAGGTCCATATCTTATATGTGCTAGGAGCCTCCATCGCAGTGCATGTCAGTTACATCTGGCAGTGTCAGTACTAATAGTGCGCTATACTTAGTGTGTGGTGTTCCAAGTGCCCGTAAACCCCTCAACTCACTAACCTTAAGGTCCCCATGTAAAGAAACCTGGGGTCCAAACATCCGCGCCCAACGTGGGCAACAGTTAACCTGAAACATGCCTGCGCTCTGGGGATGTGGTGCCCACGAGCACTCCCTGGAAACCTGCTGGTGTTATAGCATTGTATCCTATACAAGTATGTACCCTTCTCCCTGGTAGTCCACCCTCGCTCCCTGGCAATCCTTATACGTTACCAATCAGCGTCTTCATCTGGCACTGTCAAAATTCGTTCACCACTTGGGCAGTAATTTTTGGGAACAATTGTAAACTGGTGACAGAGCCCGACATTTCCGTGCGTGTGTCCGAATTGCTGCCCATGTCCGACCTGTCCCTGGCATCATGTGCTGCCAGCGCATCCTCCGTCTGCAAGGCCACTTCCGCCGTCTCACGTGTGTTTCCCATTAGCTTCCCTCCTTTCGCACCCTGTCCCTCCGCAGAGTGGCTTCGCGCGCTGCGCTGCGACCCTCCTCGACGGGACGGGCCCGCATCCTGGTCTTCCTCCAATGGGTCCTGTTGTGGTGACAGTGCTACCTCCATCTACTCCGCCACCTCTTCCGGGGAGTCGAAGAAATAGGATTTGTTGCTGTGAATTATTTTGATTTACAAAAGGGGGTGGTGATGAACAGAGTGTCTGAATTGAGCAGACCACTCTTACCCAGTCCAAAGATCAGGGCTTGATCCATCACCATTATTTATCTCACTGCCCCATCCCAGCTCAGAACCTGGCTATATGCAAATCAGTCTGTCCCTGGCCCAGTGCATCATGGGAACAGGGCAGACTAAACTACCAAGCCAATTCTTTACCAGAAAGGAGACAAGCTACCGGGGACCGGTTTCTGGCATTTCAGCCGTCTTCGGCCCGGCTTGCTTGAATCCTGATGGAGCAGTGAGAAAGGGACTCATGTCTGAGTATACCCTGCCACACCTATAGTGGCCAAAATCGATTTACAAAAGGGGGTGGTGATGAACAGAGTGTCTGAATTGAGCAGACCACTCTTACCCAGTCCAAAGATCAGGGCTTGATCCATCACCGTTATTTATCTCACTGCCCCATCCCAGCTCAGAACCTGGCTATATGCAAATCAGTCTGTCCCTGGCCCAGTGCATCATGGGAACAGGGCAGACTAAACTACCAAGCCAATTCTTTACCAGAAAGGAGACAAGCTACCGGGGACCGGTTTCTGGCATTTCAGCCGTCTTCGGCCCGGCTTGCTTGAATCCTGATGGAGCAGTGAGAAAGGGACTCATGTCTGAGTATACCCTGCCACACCTATAGTGGCCAAAATCGATTTACAAAAGGGGGTGGTGATGAACAGAGTGTCTGGATTGAGCAGACCACTCTTACCCAGTCCAAAGATCAGGGCTTGATCCATCACCGTTATTTATCTCACTGCCCCATCCCAGCTCAGAACCTGGCTATATGCAAATCAGTCTGTCCCTGGCCCAGTGCATCATGGGAACAGGGCAGACTAAACTACCAAGCCAATTCTTTACCAGAAAGGAGACAAGCTACCGGGGACCGGTTTCTGGCATTTCAGCCGTCTTCGGCCCGGCTTGCTTGAATCCTGATGGAGCAGTGAGAAAGGGACTCATGTCTGAGTATACCCTGCCACACCTATAGTGGCCAAAATCGATTTACAAAAGGGGGTGGTGATGAACAGAGTGTCTGAATTGAGCAGACCACTCTTACCCAGTCCAAAGATCAGGGCTTGATCCATCACCGTTATTTATCTCACTGCCCCATCCCAGCTCAGAACCTGGCTATATGCAAATCAGTCTGTCCCTGGCCCAGTGCATCATGGGAACAGGGCAGACTAAACTACCAAGCCAATTCTTTACCAGAAAGGAGACAAGCTACCGGGGACCGGTTTCTGGCATTTCAGCCGTCTTCGGCCCGGCTTGCTTGAATCCTGATGGAGCAGTGAGAAAGGGACTCATGTCTGAGTATACCCTGCCACACCTATAGTGGCCAAAATCGATTTACAAAAGGGGGTGGTGATGAACAGAGTGTCTGAATTGAGCAGACCACTCTTACCCAGTCCAAAGATCAGGGCTTGATCCATCACCGTTATTTATCTCACTGCCCCATCCCAGCTCAGAACCTGGCTATATGCAAATCAGTCTGTCCCTGGCCCAGTGCATCATGGGAACAGGGCAGACTAAACTACCAAGCCAATTCTTTACCAGAAAGGAGACAAGCTACCGGGGACCGGTTTCTGGCATTTCAGCCGTCTTCGGCCCGGCTTGCTTGAATCCTGATGGAGCAGTGAGAAAGGGACTCATGTCTGAGTATACCCTGCCACACCTATAGTGGCCAAAATCGATTTACAAAAGGGGGTGGTGATGAACAGAGTGTCTGAATTGAGCAGACCACTCTTACCCAGTCCAAAGATCAGGGCTTGATCCATCACCGTTATTTATCTCACTGCCCCATCCCAGCTCAGAACCTGGCTATATGCAAATCAGTCTGTCCCTGGCCCAGTGCATCATGGGAACAGGGCAGACTAAACTACCAAGCCAATTCTTTACCAGAAAGGAGACAAGCTACCGGGGACCGGTTTCTGGCATTTCAGCCGTCTTCGGCCCGGCTTGCTTGAATCCTGATGGAGCAGTGAGAAAGGGACTCATGTCTGAGTATACCCTGCCACACCTATAGTGGCCAAAATCGATTTACAAAAGGGGGTGGTGATGAACAGAGTGTCTGAATTGAGCAGACCACTCTTACCCAGTCCAAAGATCAGGGCTTGATCCATCACCGTTATTTATCTCACTGCCCCATCCCAGCTCAGAACCTGGCTATATGCAAATCAGTCTGTCCCTGGCCCAGTGCATCATGGGAACAGGGCAGACTAAACTACCAAGCCAATTCTTTACCAGAAAGGAGACAAGCTACCGGGGACCGGTTTCTGGCATTTCAGCCGTCTTCGGCCCGGCTTGCTTGAATCCTGATGGAGCAGTGAGAAAGGGACTCATGTCTGAGTATACCCTGCCACACCTATAGTGGCCAAAATCGATTTACAAAAGGGGGTGGTGATGAACAGAGTGTCTGAATTGAGCAGACCACTCTTACCCAGTCCAAAGATCAGGGCTTGATCCATCACCGTTATTTATCTCACTGCCCCATCCCAGCTCAGAACCTGGCTATATGCAAATCAGTCTGTCCCTGGCCCAGTGCATCATGGGAACAGGGCAGACTAAACTACCAAGCCAATTCTTTACCAGAAAGGAGACAAGCTACCGGGGACCGGTTTCTGGCATTTCAGCCGTCTTCGGCCCGGCTTGCTTGAATCCTGATGGAGCAGTGAGAAAGGGACTCATGTCTGAGTATACCCTGCCACACCTATAGTGGCCAAAATCGATTTACAAAAGGGGGTGGTGATGAACAGAGTGTCTGAATTGAGCAGACCACTCTTACCCAGTCCAAAGATCAGGGCTTGATCCATCACCGTTATTTATCTCACTGCCCCGTCCCTCACCACCCCTTGTTGTGAATTATTTTGAAGCGGGCAGGGAAGAGCAGGGCATATTTCAGATTGTGATCATGTAGTTTGCGTTTCACACCCAGGAAGGTCGACCTAGCTTTCTGCACTGCTGGGGTGAAATCCGAATATATAGACACTGTCTTGTCTTTGAATGTCAGTGGTGCTTTTTCTCTTGCCACTCTCAGCACTGCGTCTCTGTCCTTGTAGTGTAGGAGGCGTGCGATAAGCGGTCTCGGCGGGGCTCCTGGACTGGGTGACTTCGATGGTATTCTGTGTGCTCTCTCCACGCTATACAGCGGAGTGAGTTCCGCGGGTTCCACTACTTTCTTCAGCCAGTCTTCTACAAACTGTGTGGGGTTTCTCCCTTCGCTGCGTTCCGGAACCCGTAAAATTCGGACGTTATTACGGCGTGCTCGCCCTTCCGCATCATCCATCCTATCCCAGAGCACTTTGAGTTGCCGCTCCATGCTCTCCAGCTTCGTGGAATGTTCAGTTTGTTGCGGAATCAGGTCGTCTAGTGCAATCTTGTGTTCCATTACTTTCTCTGCCAACTTATTGTGATCGGCTTTGAGGAGGGAGAGGACCGTCGCCATGGCGTTCCTACGTGTTTCCAGCACCTCCCTGAAGGCCTTGATTTCGATCAAAATGAGGTCCAGTTTTGCCTCTTGCGTGCCCTTGCACGTCGGCGGTATTATTTCATTGTTCGAGGATGCCAGTGGGTCGTCTGAGCCCGTGGATTGGACGTCGGCATTCGCCCCTGCTCCTGAATCTTGGTCCTGTTTCTCCCCATTGCTCGCAACGTGTAGGCCGCGCCGCCGGGGCTCCGCGTGCACACCCTGTTCATGTCTCAGTGGACGACAGTCTGCAATGGATCCACCAATCCGCATCAGCCGTCACAAGGCCTGCAGTCAGCGCCCGCAGGTGGGCACAGCACTGTCCGGGGGTGTTCCTCACGTGCGTTGGCCCTCTGGTTGCCCCTGCCGATGTCGACACCACTGAGAGTAATTATGCAGTGCGCGGGCACACCGTGAACATATGGCGCAAGGGAGGGCTGCGACCCGGGCTGCGATAGGGGCGTTGCCTGCGGGATGTCCTCTCATCCCTTGTTTCCTGGGGGCTAGAAATATCCACCTCTCCGCAGACCAGGTGGTGTGTCTCGTAATGCGTTTCGTGCTCTCCGGTCCTGGCACTGCACAGCTGTGTGCTCGCGGTCGTACTGCCTCGCTCCGCTCAGCGTGTGGATTCAAACTGTGTTTGGAATTGCTGGGTGGCGGCTGTACCCGTATCTCCTCCGCAGCTGGGGTTATGATATTAATAGAGAAGAACTTGCGAATACCGGCTGAGATTATTCACAATACCAGTCCGGCGTAGTGGGCATCAACACCTCTTCTCGGGCACAAGCTATGGCAAAGGCAATAAACCGCCGCCTGTATCTCTATTCAGCACGGCACTGTGGGAGAAGCTCATTTAGTAGCAAGAGCCCACACACAGCCCCCCTCGCTGCCCCCTTCTACGGTAGTCCAAGCCCCAGACTTGTCATGCCGATTGTATCCCCCACTGCCATCTCATAACCCCATTGCACCTCGTTGATGTTGGTGGGGCAGGCCGTCTTAGGTTCAGGCATCCGTCTCGGTTATACATAAAATGGCGCCCGCTACCCCCGTGCATTCACAGCGGGTCGCGCTCCTCTGGGACCAAAGTGTCACTCAGGCTCTCCCGGGTCGGCCGCCGCCAGCCCTTTTCAGATGTACAGCACGCTGCTCACCACCGCTCCGCCTTAGCCCGATCACTGAATCCTCTGTACCGGTGGCGTTCCGTGTGGTCGGGTTCCAGCCACAGGGCCCACGCCCATCAGCCAATGTGACCGGCTGTGACGTCCGCGCTGTCCGTACCACCGCTCAGCGCTCCGCTGACCCCGACACAGCACTCCGCTCCGCTAGATGCAGTCGCTACCTGTGGTGTTCTCGCAGCGGGTCGCCTCATACGCCTCCGGGCTCCGATCGTTGTCCCTGGCCGCAAGTTGCACACGGTCCGACTCTTCCTCTCACTTTAGACCGTGGCTCCCAGCGTTCAGCAAGGCCTCCCCTGCACCTACAGCGCTCCTCACTTGCCAGGATGACCCTGCGATGTCAGCTCGAGTCTGCCAGCCCTCTGCACCTCCAACAGTCGATGGGCGAAGGTGGGTGTCCCTCTGGAGTCGGGAATCCAGGATAATTAGCAGAGTGTCAGGGCATAGGACGGAGCTAGTCTAGTTCACGTCCGCCATGCTTGACTCCGGGCGCTCTATAGAGGTTCCGCTGTTTTAATACGGTTTTACTGGTGTACCGAATCATACACGATTACAGAAAAACTATTTACTTTTTTAATTTTCACACATGCTACTTTATTAGAACACAAGAAAAAAGAATATGCTTTGAAATTAAAAATAAAATTAAAAAATTCAGCAGCTACACAAACTGAATTCAGACATTTGAGAAATATTTAAGAGTAAGTCTCCTGTAAAGTGATGAATAATTAAAATAGTAGAGTAAAGCTGTTAACTCTAAGTTCCATCACTAAACATCAATCATTTTGTAAAGACATCACAAACTGTCTTTTTACCGCAGATATATAGTCCCTCTGCCTTCTTATAGCTTTCCATTAGTGCGGATACCTCATTGGTGTCACAATAATATACAAGTGTGTTACTCCTCAATTTATTAATTCATTTTTTCATTCCTGTTAGAAACTGAGTTTCTGGTTGGCAGAGGTGTGCACTCTGTCCAAGCAGGAGTCACAATCCCAGTTAAGGTAAGTCAGATACACAACATAAATTAGTCTGTGCTCACCCTTTGGTAGCTTGGCACAGAGCAGCAGGCTTAACTGAAGAGGCAATGTGTAAATTATTTGTGCAACACTTCAAAGAGGAACACAGTGAAGACGCCACAAAAAGTCTGCACACTAGTTTAGAGAAAAAGATTTTAATTTTATAAATAACACAAGACCAAAACGACAGAAATCTAATTAGTAGAAATGGAGCTATGGATTGTTAAAGATTAAAAGTGAAAAATAACCCTTAGAAGCAATAAGTGCCTATATGGTTTTCTGGTCACACTGGACCGAGGCAAAGTCAAAAGTTCAGGCCGACCATGATGGAGTGTGGGCCTGATACAGGAGTCATGCTAGGCCTGATAAACAAAAGTACCTTGATCCTGGTAGCAAAAGCAAAATGTGGGGAGCAGAGCAGCAATACGTTGGTGTCGACCTCACAGTCGACGTGATATGTCGGTTTTCCCCACGTAACCATGGCAATGCGCCGGTTCTGAAGATAAAGATACAGGTCCAAGATGCTTTGGTTCTGAAGCCGATGCCGCAGGTTTTCTCCACATAGTCTGGGGAATGCTTCGATCGTCCCTCCTACAGCAGCAGCGATGCAGTGGTTCAGATGCATTGGTTCTGATACAATATGCTGGTTCCAAGTGTGACCCACTGGTTCTGTTCTCGCAACAGCGTTGATGCACTGACACTGCTCATGCAGCAGAGGATGTGTATGTTCTACTGAAGCAAGCACCTGGATCCTCTTCCAATTGACCAGGCACAGGAGCTGTGAGTAAGACTGACATCCCTGAGTTTTATAACAGGAGGCAAGCTGGCATGCCCTTGGCCATCACTCAGGGTTCAGATCAAAGAGTCTAGTTCTTCGGACAGTAGCAGGCAGTAGCGCAGAAGGGCAAAAAAGCAGTTCTTCCAGAGCAGCAGTCCAACAGGGTGTCAGTCCTTGTAGCAACACATCTATCCTTCCTCCTGGCAGAGTTTCTTCACAGGTCCAGTAGAGTATGATTTGGTGGTATCGGAGACTCATTACTTATAACCAGTTGTGCCGTTGGATTGGTGGTGACTTCAAAGAGGGGCTTTGGAGTGAACAGAGGTACTACCTCCGAGCTCTGGCTCCAGGCTCACTATAGGGGGGTATGCAGCCCTTTGTGTGGGGATAGAACACAACCTATTCATGTGTGTAAGCTCCTCCCTCCCATACTGCCCAGGATGGCCCATGAGGATGGGGATGGCCAACTAGGCTCTCTCAGTCACACCTAAACTCCCTTTGTGTTTGGCTGTCTAGAGAGAATGCACAAAGTCCGGCATTTACCCACCACAAGTGTGTATTGGAGACAGGCTGCAAGCTAAAAGCAGAAAAATGCCATCTTTATAAAACTATAATGAGGGGAGTTAAGCCCAGTGGGCGAAGTACTGGCTAGGCCGTTTATAAATGTAGCAAGAAGTGGGCCAGGACCTGGGTTGTTTTTTGCGTCTTAAATTAGCACTAGACCAAACTATTTCTTTTATTTGATCTGGTACTTTATTTATACCTTTTTCTTTAACTTTTTTAGTTCTTTGTTGCGTTTTTGGAACAGAAAAAGACAGTGATGTCTATATATACAGAAAACTCTTGTGTACATATAATGAACAAAACATTAAACAACAAAATTGTGTTTTAGATACACAATCTAAATGAACATTCATGTGCAAAAATCATAAACCAAACATCCTAATGTATTAGTAGTCTTATATCAAAAGAGGAAAAATCCCATGTATTTGACATTAACCTTTTTCCCCGTGTTTGCTCATTTTTTCATGTGTTCTTAACTGAAATGCTGATACGTACAACATTTGTTGAATTAAATAATATCTATATATGTAATAAGATTTTGATCCTGGGTTCAAGCAAAAAAGCAGATTCAAGCAGTAGGAATGTCCTCTGAGGGCATAGGGCAGGCTTTAGACCACAGACTAGTTCTCTTGGAGCAGCAGGGCAGTCCTCTGAAGTACCCAGCAGGCTGAAGGCAGCAGGGTATTCCTCTGAGAGTCTTCCGCAGGTCCAGAAGTCAACTGAAGAGTGGGTCTGAGGGTCCTAACTTTATACCCGGTACCAGCTTAGAAGCAGAAGAAACATCTACAGCTTCCCTCCACAATTGGTGTTGGAATTTCCTTTCTTCCTGCCCTGGTCCAAGGATGTCTGAGGACACAAAAAGCTAGTGTGAAGTTCTTTGTACGTGGGTTGAGACAGTTTCTAAGAAGTACAAGTGGGGCTGTGTACACTGCATACACGGGTAAGTGTAAGTTATTATGTGATTCAGGTAGGCGTGATAGAATAAATCCCCTAGTTTACATAAATCCACGTGTTATGGGGATAGCCAGAGATGACACGGTTGTGTGTCTGTTATCAGTGATTCCTGAGTTGTGGGAAGCGTCCTCCGTGGCTCGGGTCCAAAATGGTATGTTGTGGCCACGCCTACCTTACTCCCATAATACCTTACACTTAACCCGTGTATGCATCCGTGGCCTGTTGAAATTTTGAACACCACTTCGACCAGACTACGCCATAGAACCTTCGCGTTTCCATTTACCCTTCAGTATCTTGCTGCCGGGTTGGAATTATCACTGGAATCTCGATCACACCGCTATTGTTTTTAGTATCTCAGGCCTGAAGAAGTCAAGGGAGTATTCTCCTAGGTGAAACACGTATTGGCTAATTGTTTTTGTGCTGATTACTTTCTATGTGAATTAATTGAAAAAGAACAAAGAACAACTCTTCTGCAAAGTTTATTGAATACTGAACTTTCACACAGACTTACGTAACACAATTGTTTTCTAACACACCGCTGTATGTGTGCCCAGGACTTCAGAGTACAATTTTGGTGTAGGTGTTCCTACACTCACATAGGGGTTATAGTGGTCTCCCCTACCTGGCTAGCACCATATTTATTTGAACTTTTTCTTCACACATACAAAATATAGCAGATCACCACTTCTTCCTATCTACTGAAAACCCTCCCTTTTGATTATATCAAGTGAACAGAGATCCCATCTTTTAAAGTACTGATATATAAATGTGGCGTGTGGCGGGATGTGGCGTGCCGTCGGTCAAATGATTCCCGGTACCGCCGCGAGTTTCATCTTGATTCCCGTGTACTTCTTTTCATCAGCCATTCCCTCGTGAGCAATGGGAACATCGCTCATCTGATTATTTATTGGCTGGTCACCGAAAGATCTTCTCACGATTGACTACGTATATCTATTTGTTCTTTCAGAATTATCGATCCTGGGTATATCTATATATCCTTGAAACCCATCATATTTTTGCGTCTGTAGTACCGACAATTGAGACCTGAAAATAACCTAACAAGATATTTTTTCAGGATACAGCAAAGGGATAAGTTACGGATATATTTTTCATCTCTGTGCAACCTCTACACAGGAAACTATAGACAAACCTCACAGATCTTATAGGTATATTGTTTCAGTGTCATCTTTATGAAGATACCTTCCTTAAGATTTTTCCTGTTTCGAATTATTATAACTTGTGGCTCCTGAAGAAGGCGTTCTCGCCGAAATGTGCATCGAGTAATTTTCTTCATTTTAATTGTGGACACCGTTGTTTATTAGTTGGTGTCTTTCTTATTTATAAAGATTGTACATTGTGTTATTTTATGTAATAATTTGCATATCATTTTAGTGTATTGTCATATAACTTGAACATATTACTTCTTTATATGATTTTTAATATGTATATTAAAAACATGTTTGTCTTCAATTAATGTTATATCTTTCATTGTCTGCCCACTCCTAGTTACAATTGGGTCTAATAACTTGTTGTCTGCTATTAAGATTGCCTAGGAAGTTTTTTACATACACTTTATCTACCCAAACAAAGCCTTTTTAGCAACATTAGGAATAGGTGATGAAAGACTGTTCAAAAAAATTACATCTTGACTATTTCCTGTAGTTTGCATCCGACTCTTTAATCACAGTTCCTAACAGTAACTGTTCTATATTAAGAATGTATCTTATTTACTGCGGTAACAAAAGGATCCCTTTGACAAAAGCAGTAATCCCCTCAGCTATACATACAAAACACAGATTTGTGATCTGCAAGGTATGTGTTCTTTGCCACAGGCATATTAATATTAACCCTCTGTGCTACTTTATGCTGCTGACAAAAACTTCGATCTCTCTCTAACAAGAACATTAATCACAAGGGTTATGCTGGAGCTTGAGCTCCTTCAAACATTTATCTCCAGATTGACAACCTTTATAGCTGAATAAGAGGTAAAGGGAGAAAACTATCACTTGTAAACATCTCAATACAGCTTAACCATTCTGGCTACACAATAACCCACTCGACAACTTAAGCTGAGTTTAGTAGGGTTTAATTATAAATTTAGAAACAAATCAATATAGATCAATCTCAACATGATCATATAGAAATAAAGAAATACCGAAATAAGTCCTAATCACTTGAAGACAGTTACCCAGTAAAATACAAAGCAGACAAATAATCCTATGATGATGATACAAATAATCAGGAAAAATTGCATCAGATGATTCTTCAAAGTAAGCATGAGCAGGCTATCTTTCCCTACACTACCTTAAAAGGGGAAAATCTAAGCTTAGAAGAATTTGGCAAAGGTGAAATTAGATAGCTGTCAGCTGTCTGAGTCTTCAGTAGAATACATCCAACCATGGGCCAGGTAGCATAACGCCACACAAGCAGAAGCATAGAACTGCTCTCCATGAAATCCTAAAATAACTTTTCTGTCCCTCACTACGTACAGCATAAAATATCAATTGCATTCAGGGTAGATAATCCCACATGATCATTGCCAGTGAATTTCCATGGCTCCGGCAAAACTGGATACTTGCGCCTCCTTTCCCACATCAATAAATTGCAACTTCATTCTTCCTTCTGTCATTCCTCTCCTCTCACAAGAGAACTCACCTCTTTGCTCATTACTGTGCTTCTCCTTGCCAACTTCATCTTCTCATACCGTGCTATCTAATCAAAACAAAACCCTTCTATGCAAACTAATGAAGCTTTCTCCATACATGCAGTGGAAACAAAATACAAGCAACTGCATTCTGCATGGAAGGTTAATTCCGAATTACATGTTAGATTTTAATGTGAGCATGAACTGAACTGGTTTCTCGAGGCCTACTCTGGTCAAGTTTAACAGTGCACAGGGTACATGCTCATTTTTACACACACAATAAATAAGACTTCTTAATACGAGTATAAATTGTAAAGAATTGCGAAGATGTAATTCTAAATGCACCTACATTAAATTAATTCTTGTTACACGTATAAACTTTTAAACCTCAGTTTACACATACACATTCTAATTTATTAACCTCACAATGGGACACATTTTATGTTTACTTCTCCAGTCACAATAATATAAACATTTAACATAGACCTTTAATAATCACGTTTTATACACAAAGTTTTTGTGTGGAATACTTTAAACATGAAATATTCCATTCTGTTTAGTAACATTAAGCACACAGAATATATTTGAGTGCTGGCTACTCATGATCATGAAGCACTCATTCAGTATCCCAGACGGGATCAAGACTGCACTTCTCCAGTGTTTTTTTTATTTCTATTGCTGCCTGAAAGCTAAATGCACAAGGAAGTCTGCAGAAGATGTTTTTCAATTGTAAGTTATCGCTAAGGACAGTCGTCCATCTGAGGTCAGTGCCCCCTCCCCAGGTCAGCGCCCTGTGCAGCTGCACCAGAAGCACCCATCTAAAGCTGGCCCTGCTGTTCCCATTAGAAGCTCATCTTCTCAGCTGTGAACATAGAGCACTTAAACAATATCTAATCAGCACACCCCATGATTTGAGAGTCCAGAGGCTGTCTTCTGCTATATAAATAGTGCAGTATATCTGTATAATGCATACTCTATATGCACTCCTCGAGCATGGACGACCATGATGCAGTTAATTATTGAAAAATCCTGGGATTTTCTCTGGTAAATATCTGTTTACAGAATGTCAAGTGTTCATGTACATCAAGGGTAAAGTCTGCCCAACTATTGCATTTATTCTCAAGTGACTTTGTTACTGTAAAATATTGTGTTGTGGACCTTGCGGGCCGAAGGCGAGCTGCACTGTGGCTTGTATTAGTGTGTCAACATTGCTAACTAATGAGGCTGTCAGGCACCTTGTTGCTGCTTTTATCTTGCTGAGGTGGACTTCGTTCATGATTCCTTGTGTCAACAAACTGGGAAATGATGAGTCAACATTTCCCAGTTTATAAGCGGACCACTTGACACTCACTGGGTGCCTGCAGTGACTCCTGCATGACAAAAACCACGTCCATCTTCAGATGCACAGACAAAAACGTTAAAGGGCAAGTGACAGAAAAAAACAAGCATTTGCAATGCAATAGGTCTCGCATATATGAGAGTTTGAGCTATTGGCATTATAAATGACATGCCTTTTATTTATGTGTTAATTATCTAAACAGATAAATAAAAGGCATCGTCATTTACAATGCCAATAGCTTAAACTATCGCAAATACAAGAACTATTGCATTGCAAATGCATGGTATGAAAAAAAAGCATTAGGCAAGAGCGTGTCCTGCCTGCAACAGGCAACACAAAGCTATTTAAGAAAATAGTGCTCGGAGGCTGTAATTAAAGCCTAACGAGCAACACACGTAACAGAGAGGGTCACCGTGTGAGGCTACAAAATGAGACAAGGCGGTACTAAGGAGGGACTACTAAGCCTTTTGACCAAAGAACAGCTACAGTTTACAGTGGACAATGACGCAAGCCAATGAAAAATGTGGGTGGACCTTTAAGTCCCTACCTCAATACAGCATGCCTCGCAGAGCAGCGCATGCGCTGGCCAGGCTCGACCTCAAAAAGCCAGAGAAAAGGTACATTTCAGGTGAATAGCAGAGGAAGACTGATATGTACTAACATGGGATTCTCAACTGAAAAAAGAAGTTTAGATCTGCGATTTATTATTTAGAATGTAATCAGGCTGTTGGTCACAACATGAGTGAATTCTCAGGCACCCTCTAGTGGTCCAAGGTTTCAGGACCCAGCACACAAACAATTTCTAGTGGTCTAAGGACCCGGGTTCCCGCACCCGGGTACCCTCAGGTTGTCCACAGGGCTAGGTGCCATACTTGTCTGATTCCAAGGAAGGAGGGGGGGGGGTGCTGAGTGAAGCTTATGGTCCTACCCCAGGCCTCATCTGTTTTTTCCATTTGCTCTGAGATGCACTATTTCGTCTTCTATATTTCACACATTTTTCAGGGGAAGACCTCACCCAAACCACCCTTATGTCAGTTGGGCTTCCTTCCTCGTTCGTTACAGCAAGCCGCTATTATACCTCACCACTTTCAAAATGTAGTGTAGAAAAATATAGACCCGTAAACACCATCACAAAATGTCATGACTTGTATTTTAATTAGAAATGCTAATCCCTTTCACCACAATGTAACTCGCAATGTAATACTTACCTTAATCCTAACCCCATCCCTTACACTCAAACTAACACGATCCATTAGACTAAGCTGCCGGCCACATAATATGATTCTAACAGTAACTTGCTTTTGTAATATATTCACCTGATTCCAAAATATTTTCTTTTGGTGAGCACTGTATTTTGCACGTATTGCTGTTACCCAATGTCATGATATCAATGAATTGATCTTGGTAGGTAGGCTCAAAGACTGGGTTGGCCTATCCTTGAGTCAAACTTGTTACCTTATGATCATCAGATTTGTGCAGCCAGTGTTTAACTCGCTGAGCCATCTCACTAGATTTAGGTCAGTCCATCTCTGTAACTAAGGATATACTGGCTGCTGCTCATCGGACCCTGACCGCCAAGTGTACTCCTGCCTTCTCTTCTCCCACAGTTAAACTGGATCCACCCACCATTCAGCGCATCACATCCAGACCCCTGAACCCTGGCTGTCTGAACCTAGAATGGGCAAAGCCTGACGAGGGGTCCTGGATACAGCAGCGGTTTGAGCTGCGCTACAAGGCAGAGGAAGACATAACATGGCAAACGGTAAGTTGACATGGCTCACACATCTTTTCTACAAAAACAGTGGACAAACAGGCCTTTAAGGAACCCGCCTAGCATGTGACTGACTGTGCCAAAGCCATAGCAGCCGTTCACATGCTGTGACTGCCCTGCAGCACAATCAACCTATACAGAATACAGACTTTAAATGGCTTTAGCACAAACAGTTTGAATAATAATACGGTACTGCACGTTCTCCTCATCTGTTTAATTTGATCGGTCGAAACTATGTTTCATTGATGTCTAATTGTTGGAAAAAAAACTTTTACAAATGACGGAAGCAAAGCTGGAGGCATGGAGGAAAGAATTGTTGAGCAAGCAGCTCTGAAAACAATGTAACATAGAGTTAGCTTTTCCAGGCTTACATTTTAAGAACTCCACATTAAGGTTTGATATAGGTAGGAAGATGTCTCTGGAAGAGATAGGACGTGTTCAGACCAACACATATATATGCAACATGTGACCAACATGTTATCTCAAAAGACAAACGGGAGGAAATCTTCACTTTCCAAATAAAAAAATATATCATGGGGGTGCCCTGATATATTTTGGGCTTCCAATAATTATCCTATTTATTTATTTATTTATTTATGTAGTTTGTCCAAAAGAGGCTTGGACGCAGATCTAGGAGGAGCGTTCAGGACCAGCCGGGCAGCAGTATTCTGCACGACTTGGAGTTTAGCTAATACTCCCTCATTTGCCGATAATAATAGCCCATTACAATAGTCGATAAGACTAAGGACAAGAGCCTGAACCAAAGTTTTCATGATAGAGTCAGGGAGCAGGGGGAACACTTTGCGTAGAAGGCCTATCACGTGGAAACATGAGCCCACAATGTAGTTACCATGCTGTTTCAGCGAGAGCTCCTGGTCTAATCGTACTCCTAGGTTCTTTACGACTTGTTTAGGGTCAGGGACTGGCCCGAGATCTTGTGGCCACCAGTCCGGAGTCCATAGGATTTTGGCCTCCTCGAAGAGCATGACTTCGGTCTTCCCTACATTACACTGTAGGCAATTTGATGACATCCACTGGGCCACAGCCTTCATGCCCCGAGAGAAGGAGTTTTTAACCTCGGTGGTAAGAGATTTAAAAGGGAAAAGGAGCTGCGTGTCATCCGCGTATGACACTCGGATGAAACCGTAAGCTCTCATAATTCCTGCCAGGGAGGCCACATAGATGTTAAAAAGAGTTGGGCTCAAACAAGAGCCCTGTGGCACCCCCTTGTAATCTCTACCTCCACCGAGCGACATTAGCCCATGGTGACACATTGGGTGGGGTTGGAAAGAAAGCTCCTTAACCAAGCCAGTGCCTTATTCTCAAGACCGATGTTAGCGAGACATCCAATCAAGATGTTATGGGACACAGTATCGAACGCTGCCGATAGGTCTAACAGTATCAGGACAACGGAGTAGCCCTTGTCCTGATACATATGCAGATCGTCCGTAACTGACAGTAAAGCTGACTCTGTACTGTGCCTCGGCCTAAAGCCGGATTGAGAATAATCCAGGTCTCCTGCATGTTCGATGTAATTTGATAGATGTCGATTTACATGTTTTTCTGTGAGTTTGCTCATAAACGGAAGCAGCGATATTGGTCTGAGATTGGACAGGTCAGTCCAAGGGATTGTAGAGTTTTTCCCAATGGGTCTTACCAGAGCCTTTTTCCACCCCCTGGGGACCTCGCCTTCAGACAGAGAAAGATTCACAAGTCGCTGGATCCCAGGACCCAGCTCATTGCCAACCACAGGCATTATTCTAGCTGGGATGATATCAGCTGAACAGCCACTCTTGATCTGAGTCATTAAGGATTCTACCTCTTCTAGAGAAATGGGAGGGAATATGTCGAGGGTATGAGTGGTAGGGTAAAATTATTCTATGATTTGTGGTTGTGTTGTATCTCCACTAAAGGACCGGTTCGCATTAATAATTTTCTCCTATATCCCATCTATTTTATTAGTAAAGAACTGTGAGATTTCATCACATAATTGCTGTGATGCTAGGTTTTGTGAGTAAAAGATTGTGTTGAGAAATAATGTCAGACATTTAAGCATAATTTAAAAATGAAGAGTTGTAGAAATACGGATTTTCAAGAACTAAGGGTAGGTGCAAGTGGCAGTATTCAGCAGCCAAAGGCCTAATGAACAAATATTTGTCAATTCCTTCATAGGGAATCCATCACTTTTGGAAAATATTACTATCGTACAATCAGACTCCTTACAGTCAAGGGGTAATTCACAAAGCACTTGTTATATGGAGTGCTTTTCGTAGTCTACGCAAGTGGAAGTTTACCTAAAACATAACAGTTGCATTATTTTGGTGATATCAGATTCACAAAAAGGGCCTTTAAAAAATGGGATAACATTTGGTCTCAATTTAAATCTTCCACTGGAGGTGGTGCACACATCTTATGGAAGAAAATAGTGTGGGTAAATGTAATTTTGCCAAGAACTTCAACTGGATAAGATAATGTTGAGGCAATACGCTAAAATGGCCTAATTGCTTGCCAAAAATATCAGGAGTCTCCAAATAGTGAAAATAAGTAGACTAATTCCTACCACTTGCTTGGGTTATAGTTGTCCCAATAATAGCCAAACAAAAATAAGGAACACAAAGACAGTTCAAAAAGTGGAAACCCTGTGACAAATGCTTTGCTTCAAATGTACTTATGAACATCGTTGCATTGAAAAGCAGTCTGTTGCTGTTTGAGAACTAACGTGCTTTGCACGCATGGTTCTCACATATTTTACTAATGAGGAGGTGATGAATGTCTAGAAGTGTGAATCCTGCAAGAAAAAAGGCTCCAAATGAGAAGCTACCTAAAAAAGTTATTTAATGCAATGAAAGCAAGAGTGGAACTGTCACCAAATAAATGGTGATGTATTCAGTGTGGTGCAAGGATACAATCAGAACTGGAATACAAAATACCACCTTGGGGCATACACACGACAAGTAAACATGGAGAAAATCAAAGACAGGGCTAAGTAGATTCAAATGTCAGACTGGATGAGCTGGTGGTCCTTATAGGCCATCAATATATGCTTAATGAAGAATGTGGTCATAGAGGCACCATACTCATACAATAAGTTTTTCTACCACCAGGTTACAAACATCACCAGCTCTGCTCTCCAGATGGAGCACTGTGGCTTTCGACTAGCACACAAATATCAATTTCAAATGCGCTGTATCAAGAAACCTTTGAGGGGCTACTGGAGCGAGTGGAGTGACACAAAGCACTTTCTCATGCCTGAAGGAGGTGAGTCCACAAGGAAAAAACAGTTATCAACAAAATAAGTATGTCTGCCTTTGCATTTTTATTGAAAGGTCTTTGTGGGATGAGTATAGCGGTGCATTCTATGTTTTGTTCTTCTAAAACTGTAAAGTGCAGGATAGCTATTTACAAACAAGCATTAAAAATGCAATATGTCACGCCTTTGGTTAAGTTAAAGCCATTGCTTTGCTACAGCAAAGCAAATGGCTTTAACTTGGTATACAACCTTTAGCATGTATCTTTTAGCACGCACTACCATTACTACGCATCTGTTACAACGCATACCATTACAACGCATAGCGCTTTGAGGCGATCTGACTTAGGGAATGGCTAGAGAATAGGTTAATTTACTATCCATTAACCTTCCCTAGTGTCCACGGGGACTGGTGTTGGAATAGTAAATTAAACTATTCACTATCCAGCACCTAAAGCACTATGCGTTGTAAAGGTATTGCGTTGTAAAAAATGCGTGGTAATGGTATGCGTGGTAAAAGTGTACGTGCTAACATCATACATCCCTTTAACTTAATTAAAGGCGAGACCTATTAAATTATGAATTTTTGTGTAGGTGAATGTTTTTGAGATGTATTTCTAACCTGCTAGAAATGTGTGTTTTCGTGTTTTATTTTAATTGAAGTTGTGTGCCTGAGTTATTGGTGAACATAAGTTCTGTATGCATGTGTCGCTGGTGCCTGAGGTGGAGATTGGTTTTTGTGATTGTGGACATCTGAGTATTTTATGCCACACCAATTAGCAGATTTATGTTGTGTACCTTGTGTAAGAGTGCCTTTTTGTGCCTATGTATGTTGTGCATCTTTGAACAGATGTAGGGTGCAGTTGTACCATTTCCTTGCTCTTCTTTCCTGGCTTTTAAATTATTTGGTTACTGGCAAGTGGCGGTGCTGCTCCTGGTGACTTAGAATGGGCGCTGTTAGTGTCTCACGTTGTAAATGCAGAAAGTGTGATGATTGTTGTATAATCCCCGCTGCTCGGCGAGAGTGATGTCATTGTACAGGTGAAGTGACGGGGCTGTTGAGGCGCTAGTGCGTTAGTTCTCCTCGGTCATCTCTCAATGGCTCTTGTTCCTCCCAAGCCCTCCAAGGGGAGTTTGCGGGGGCGGGGTGAGGGGGTGGATAAGGGCCCTGCTGTAGGGAGCACAATGAGCAGACACACTGAACGCACCCCGCCAAGTCATCGGTGTCTTTGTTATTTATACCTGCTGTGAAACAAAATGTAGCCCTTTGTCTGGGGCACAAATACATCTCCTGCCCCCTCCCCCTCGCTATTGTACCCCAATCAATGATGTCATGAAGTACACCATTCAGCCGGGGTTTAACCACTCTGCCGAGGGGGAAGAAGAATGGGATTCTTCTGCTGTTTATTCAGACCCCTTCCATCTCTTCCAATTGTACGCGTTGAGAGCTGCCATGTATTCATCGCAGAGACCTCAAAACATTAAAATGTTCATGACGAAAAAAGCGCGGGCTGCATAGGGCTGATAGCACACTGATGGGCCCCCCATCGCCCCAACCCCACATCACGCACTCCATCAGCCCTTCGGGTTCTGCGGATTACACTGAAGTATAACCTCCCCAACCTGTGCCCAGATAGCAGCTTGCCACTCTCCACAGCACCAGTTCTTGTGGCATCACAGTGTGCTACTCTCAGCAGCACCAGTTTTTGTGGCACCGCAGCATGCTACTCTCAGCAACACCAGTTTTTGTGGCACAGCTGCACAAGCCCATCGGACGGGGCTTTCTTTTACACTTTATATGAAGTAGCAGGATTACGAAACCTGGAAAGCCTTTGCAGAATGGCAGCCCTAAAGCCGACTCTGAAAAGAACCTTCGTACCCCCTGCACCGGGGTCATCCTCACACTGAGAGCGGAAGCGGGCCCAAAGTGGTGGTGAAAATTGCTCTTTGCGTGAAAACTAAAAAAAACTGAAAGGGACCGGTCTGCAATGAAGAAGCTAGCTGACAGAGAGCCTATGGGACTTTCAATGCCCATGTGCAGTGGGATGTGCGCCACGCCATGCTGGGGAGTCACCGAGGGGGGAGGGCCGGCTTGTTGGTTTTCAATGGGTTTTTTGTTATTTTTTTATGGGAGACGAATGTGCATTTAAAAAGCTGCTCACTGGTCGCACGGTTGCTCCCTTTTAGATGCAGTGGGACCTTTCTAGAACAAGCACGATCCGCTTTCATTTCCGTTCATCGCAAAATGATTTCTTGTCTTTATGGGGCCATGTGTTTGAAACACACGGCCCCATATAGATAAGAAAGCTTTTGAGACGAACGGAAATCAGATGAGCCCGTCCAAGTGGGCTGTCTGAAAGAGAGAAACGTCTACATCAGGAAAAGCTCTTTCCCAATGACTGGCCACCGTTTAGCATAAACAGTGACGCTGGCCTATGGGAAAGAGGGGCGGGGCTTAAAGCCCGATACTGAAAGCCCTCTAAATCATTAAATCTCGCCAGTGATACTGCGCATGTGTGCAGCCCACGCAGCCGAGACCTAATAAAGATATTTTAAATAAAGGTGTGTGTGTGGTGTGTGTGAGAGAGAGCGAGAACGATAGAGAGTGGCTATATGCTTTAAAGAGAGAGAGAGAGTGAGAGAGAAGGACTTGGAGGATGCACATTTAAAAACAGTTGCAGATATATCTTATCATTCTAACAATAAGTATTTTTCAAAGATAATCCTGGATAGTGCAAAGGCAAACATAGTTCTGCAAACTAAGAAGTCAAAGTATTTTGCTCAATATGGGGGTGTGCTGGTCCCTACCTGCTTTCATAAACTATTTGGCTATTGCTCACAATATATATACAACTACTTTAGCTCAAACTTTAAAGAAATTGTTTGTTTACTAAGTGAAAATAATTAATTAGAATTTCATACTTTGGATTTCAAGTATTTTTTCTGTGACATCAACAAAATTATAGAGCTCAGAGGGGTCATATTATACGATTTGTCATTCATCTGTCTACCACTACAACTTTCATTGATGAGAACTATAAAAATGTGTCAAATCGCATGGATCCTGCTTTTCTTCTTAGTTTAGATCACTTTTCATTTTGAAGGTAACAGTGTATATTGTGCAGTGTCTTTGAAAACGTCGGAATAAAGTTAATGTTATTCAGTTAGACAAATATTTTCAATTTTCCCATTGATCATGTTCTCTCCTAGAATTAGTCAGAATTCTAAGAGTTTTACGATTTGCATGTTCTATTGAAATTTAAATTTTTGAACTATTTCAAGAGAAGCTTTTCCCTCTACCGAACGTTACATTAAAAATTGTATTTCCCTTTAATGAGTTATCTATCTTAAAAAACAGTTTAGTCAAAGTAGTCAGTGGTTACTCTCTTGTTATATCTCCAAAATATCAAGATTTTAGAAAAACTGTGCAGATTTTACGAAAATTGTAGAGAGAATCTAGATTTTATTTATTTATACTGGAAGTAGTTTAATTTAAATCCTCTTAAGTTAACACAGGGCAGTTTTTGCAAAAGGTGCACTGGAATAAATATGGATGTGAGCTTAGCATTTCATTCTAGATCTCAGATGTTATTGTTCACCTTAAACACTGGCGTCAGAAAGTGAATTCTTAATTTGGGCGGGTGGTACACCTACCAACGTAATAACTACACTGTAGTTCGGTTGCGTACAGTCCTAAAAGAAACTCTTAACCCCTAGTTGCCATGACTTAAACAGCAGGCAGTTTCCCAGAGAAATATGTGTTACATTTAGGCAGTACCAACAACGTCAGTGTTAAGAAACAAACACAATAACATTCAACATATAATGAACAAAAATACCAGGATGATCAAAATTGTTAAGGGGAAACGGAGATATGGATTTTACATGGAAATCACCAAGAAAACACAAAGCACGAATTTAAATACAAAATTCTGGCATGTCTCAGATCTAGGCATAATTTAAGGCTGACAATAGTGGAACAGGGGTTGGGCAGGATAAAAAAGTAATCGTTTTTACCTTGGGACTTAGATGTTTTTCTAGTTTTTAAAGTCCTCCAGCAGGAGCTTTAGCCCTTTGACAATACCTTGCCATTGGATTGAGCTGAAGCTTTTAGGTTTGGAGACAATAACCCCTGAAATACAAAGTAGAATCCACAGCCGACAAAGTCAATTTGCGGCTGGGGTAGATTTGCTGCCTTGCACCAATGGGCACTGGCTATAAGGGTTTCAGGGCTGCTGCAGCACCATCAAAATAACCACAATGGAGTTCAGAAAATGAGCGAGCAACAACGATGCTTTAAAATTTTGCTTTTAACTTCTCACTTTTGCTGTGCATTTAAATACAAAGGTCAATCTATATCTTCTGAAAAAACACTGCTTATTCTTTTAACATGGAGACTGGTGTTTACTTTTCTTTCTGAGACTGCAAAGTGAGAGGCATATATAAAGTGAGCTATGCAACAATCTATCTAGGGTACAAAAAGTGTGGAAGTAAAGGCTGTCGGTGTAATTTTGTAACACACAAAAACACTTTAATACCTGTTAATAAAGTGAACAAATATTTCAAAATATATTAGCAGTTAGGAATGCACAAATGCACCACTTTTTTGTAATTCTGGAGAATGGAGGAAAGTAATAATTTAATAGGAGCAAGTCACATACACTTAATGTGTTGATGCGCAAATAATAAATAGTCGCTGAAATCCAATACCCATACATTATTGTTTGTGCGCTATATAGTTTTATCTATAAAACTGCATGTATGTGCAAATTTGGTGGCCATTTCAATGGACAATGTGCTGACTGTAAACTACAGTGCACTCCCACACCATGCTTTGGTGATATATTGGTGAGTGTACTCCAAAACGCGCCATGGGCTACATACCAAACCGTTAACACTCTCTTGCTGAATGGGCCTGACTCATTTTCTATATTAGTTCTTTGTGTGACACTTGGATTTTTCACAATCCTGATGATATTAGTGAAACAACAGTGGCAACTGCACCCTCACTCTGAAATGTTTCCAGCACCACTGCTTGTGTCGATCCCAGACTTTACCTGTGGACTTAGTCACCTATGGGGAGCCCTCTTGGAATCACTCCAGACTTACCCAAAACTTTTCCGTGTGGTTTTTTAACTTTCAGACATTCTATTTGCCTTTGTAAGTATAAGGTAGGACATGCTCTGATGTGTGTAGAATGTTCTAATAGTGAATTACAGCCATTTTAGTTTTTCACTATTGAAGGCTACCTGTTCTCATAGGCCAGAATGGGCAGTTAGATTATTACATTCTTATAATCCTAACTGACTCAGGGAACATGGTAGAAATTCGAATTTAGTATGCCTGAACTCAGAATAATAAAATACATCTTTTAGTAAAGTTGGTTTTAATATTCTGTGTTTGAAAATACCACTTCTAGAAAGTAGGTATATTCTTGCCTAACTATCCAGGCCTGCCTCTGCTGATTTGTGTATTCCTTGTCTGGGTTTGTGAGTGACAGGGCTGGGGGATTCCAGGAGACAGGCTGGGGCAGCCTGGTGGTGAATAGAGAGATCTGCATCTAGATGGGAGGGAGGAGTTGCAAATGGGAACTGAATAGGGCTGGGCCTTCACTCTACAATGCTGGCTCCACTCCCTGTGGCTTATCTGATGTCTCTGCCTTGCACTGTGAAAGGAGAGGAGGAATCATGTCAACAGAGTGCGCCAGAGCTGTATCTTCCCTTCCTTGTGCTGGCTCCACCTCCTGTGGAGCGGCTGATGTCTCTGCCCTGCACAGTGAAAGGAAGAAGAGAGTCATGTAAACAAAGTGCTCAGGAACTGGTATGGACTAGGCAGAGGCTTCTCTGGCTTCAGAGAACAAAGGATTTTGGGGTATAAATATTGGGACCCTGATCCCAAGAAATTTGATCACTTCTGGACAAGAAACCTATCTGCCAAGGACAAGAACCAAGGAAGGTGCAGGAGTTGTACTGCCCCTCTGCCAGTGTGCTGTTTGCTGGGTTAGCCTGAACTGTGCTTGCCTCCTGCTGAAGTCTCAGGGACAAAAGACTTCACCTCCAGCTCCCTCCTGAATTTCCTTGCTGAGAATTCTAACTCCAGACACTTGCGTGCTGCTGGAAGCTGGAAGCACGACGCATCGAGAAGAAGTGTGTCCCAGCCGCAGCTGAAATCATCGCAACACCGGAGAAGCGAGCCTTCGCTGCATCTCCCTGGAAGCGTATGTTCGTCGAAGCTGCCTGCTGTTGCATCACCGGAGAAGCGTGACGCCATTGAGAGAGTCGCCATCGCATCCACAGAGAAGCGTGTCGTAGGGCATGTCGCGGGTCCAAAGTACAGAGTCGTCGCAAGGCTGCCAGGGTGTCATCGAATCGTCATCGCATCGCCGCTTTAAGGGCGCCATCTTCTCGCATTACAACCAGATCGTCGCTTCGCATCAAGGCGCCATCTTGCGCACCGCAACAGGCCCGCAGGCCGAGAATATACGCATCACCTCCGCACTGGTAAGACTCATGGCAACTTCCCTACTTGGCGCAAGTATTGAGGCAGGACGCAATCATTCCCCCGGGTCACGGAACCGACGCATCTCCCCTTTTGCGAGACTTTTGTTCACTTTGCGTTACGCATCCAGGTACTTTGTTGAGAACTTTGTCGCATTTACCAACAATTTGAACTAAGAGACCTTAATCATCTTTTAAGTAATCTTAAGTGTAGTATTGTGGATTTTTGTCATTTTTTGTTCCTGTGTTTAAGTCTATATAAAGAATACTTATTTTTATAAAACCTGTGGTGTGTCCATCTGTAGTGTTTTCACTGTATTGCTGTGTATAGTCACAAATGCTTAACACACTGCCTCTGAGATAAGCCTGTCTGCACGTGCCAAGCTACCAAGGGGGTGAGCAGGGGTTATTAAGGAGTGTAATCCCCTAATCCTGATTTAGGGTAAGGGTCCCTATTTGGCCAAAGGTGAATACCATTGCCAACTAGAGACCCCCAGATCTAACAGTAAGCATATCACTCTTCAGGGCATTTAACCCTGTCAAGAACTACAACTATAATTTATATTAAAGTTATTGTCTAAAGTTAATATCTTTTGTTTATTCCTTTTTGAATTTGAGACCAGTTATGTATTTAAACATCTTATGTTAAGCAAATAATGTGTGCAACTTCATCTTAATATTGTCAACTCAAAAAGTCATCAGTATGTCAAAGTATTTCTATTACTAATTGTTGATTTTGATATTTCTCACTGCTTGCTTCTCCCTACTAAAGTGGGAAATTACCCCATTTCTATGGAAAAATCAGATACATGGCATACCTGGTGGGCGTAACACTAAATATTGATCTGAAAGGTTACGTTATCAATAAGTTAAGTGTTTATTACAGATTCTTATTTCATACCTTCTCTAAATGCCGAAACATTTCTGCCAAGCTAAATGAAGATGCAAATGCCCACTGGTAACTCAATTTTACTGCATTAAATATGTTGGCCCTGAATCACAAACTACACTGTGAGTACGTTTTCTACTTTTTCGGTATTCACAAACTGTACTTTTGTAGTAAATTACACTTTGTAGTAACTTACACTTTTGTAGTAAGTCCAGCACTTAAGCATTGCCAACCACTGGTCGTGCAATACCCTCCCATTGAAAATGACAGAGATTATGTAGGCCTGCTTTTTTTGCAATGGTGGCTCACACTTATGGGTATTCGGCTCAATCCTCCTTGATTTCTGCCACTTGTTATTGCACTAATTGTGAGAAGTAGTCTACAATTAAATGTTAATATGATAAAAAGTGATAACCCACGCTACTGAGGGGGAGGGTCAAACAACAGTATGAACCTGGGAGTGACATCTGGCACTATGGCTGAGATACCCGCCACCCCCTCTCAACACAATCCCCAAGAATTGGGAAACCGGAAACAGTTCTTGAACTTTTGGAAGGCGGGAAGGGAGTCACCCTTCCCGGCCGTATTTATTAAAATATGAAACAAAAGAAAACATTAAAATAACAGTTTCATATAATGTACAATTTCATTTCCACATTACGATGTTTGGCTAACCTTAACAGATCTCTAATACAAAGGTTCTCCTAGCCGAACTAACATCCTACAAAACATTTGACTTGAAATTGTACATCCTAACGTTAAGGGCCAACGGCAAGGTCGTAACCGGTGTCAGATCCCTAAACCAGAAATACCCCCCTCACTTGTGAGAGGAGCGACCGCACAGAGGCGTACCTCAAGTGCATCTACCAATTTCCCTTTGTACTTGACGGGGCCCCAATAAACTCGACGCCATTTAATGGTCGTTCGAGGACTCGTGTGAGGTGTCTAAAAGGTAGCGTAAACCCCCTCCCGCACCCCACACAACTTACCCATCTGCCGTCGCAGATGTCCTGGCCCCGGGAAATTCCCCAGGAGGGGCCGTAGCCCCTCCTATCCAGGAAGGGGCCTTGACCACCTTTCCTTTACTTCCGGCGGCCTCTCCTTAGACAGGACCGCCTCCCCGTTGAGGGGCCAATTGGCCACCTCCCCCGCGCGCTCCCATCCGTAATGGGTGACGCCCCCTCATAGGGATCTTCGAATTACTGCTCACCGATCATGACCTTACCGCCCGACCAAAAATAAATACGACAAGTCTAACTAAGTTACTAAGATTACAAAGCAAACATCACTTATTACCAAGCGTGAATACTGCTCAATCCTTGTTCCAAAACTTTATTTGCAAAACATACTGAAAATAACCAATCTTTATTGCATTTAAAAAATTTCACGATATCAGCACAACCTGTAAGAAAACAGAGAAAACAAAAAGATACTATATCAACTGTATTCACAACGAATCGCTGTCCTCAGGGGCTGGTGGGTGGGTCAAAATTGACTCTTCGTTCCGTCTCGAGCTCACGTGCAGCGGGGAGGTGCAGCTTCAGAGCACAGGAACAAGAGGATGCTTTCTTGGCTTCCGCTCCTTTTATCCGTCTTCAGGGTGGGCGTGAACCCGCCCCCGCCTGCCTCCGAGGGCGTGGCCGGCCGCGTCGGTGTCTAGGCCAGCCCACTCTAGGGCGGGAAAAAGGCGCGCCCCGGCTACGCCGCTTCGGGCATACCAGCCGAGACTCGCCTCCCGCCCAAGATGGCTTCCCGGGGGGATCGCGGTACTCCACCATACGTTCGGGGGGACCGAATGGTCGCCCCTTTCCATATGGCTGAGATACCCGCCACCCCCTCTCAACACAATCCCCAAGAATTGGGAAACCGGAAACAGTTCTTGAACTTTTGGAAGGCGGGAAGGGAGTCACCCTTCCCGGCCGTATTTATTAAAATATGAAACAAAAGAAAACATTAAAATAACAGTTTCATATAATGTACAATTTCATTTCCACATTACGATGTTTGGCTAACCTTAACAGATCTCTAATACAAAGGTTCTCCTAGCCGAACTAACATCCTACAAAACATTTGACTTGAAATTGTACATCCTAACGTTAAGGGCCAACGGCAAGGTCGTAACCGGTGTCAGATCCCTAAACCAGAAATACCCCCCTCACTTGTGAGAGGAGCGACCGCACAGAGGCGTACCTCAAGTGCATCTACCAATTTCCCTTTGTACTTGACGGGGGCCCCAATAAACTCGACGCCATTTAACGGTCGTTCGAGGACTCGTGTGAGGTGTCTAAAAGGTAGCGTAAACCCCCTCCCGCACCCCACACAACTTACCCATCTGCCGTCGCAGATGTCCTGGCCCCGGGAAATTCCCCAGGAAGGGGCCTTGACCACCTTTCCTTTACTTCCGGCGGCCTCTCCTTAGACAGGACCGCCTCCCCGTTGAGGGGCCAATTGGCCACCTCCCCCGCGCGCTCCCATCCGTAATGGGTGACGCCCCCTCATAGGGATCTTCGAATTACTGCTCACCGATCATGACCTTACCGCCACAGGCCGGATAGTTGACCGGCTATCCGGACCCCCCACAAAACACTCCTACCTAAAGGTCATGCTGTAAACCCCTTAACCAGGCTATGAAGTCTCCTATGAGTAACTCGTTCCCCACCCGGGACAAATGAACACCGTCCCCCAAATACATACTGTCCCCCTTGATACAACCATGCGAAACAGAATGCAGTGTATTTGAACGAAACAATCTACTCACTTTGTTATTTATCTTCCTAACTGAATGATTCAGTGCAGTAACCGAATTAGCCCCCCGCCACACTTTCCGTGGGATCATATGGGACCATGCAATAGTGCACCCTGGAACTCTTCTTGCCAACCAACTTACTGTGGAAAGCATTGCCTCAAGAAGAAGTCGTCTACCAGTGGCCACCAGATCGTTACCCCCAAGATGGACTATGATTATAGACGGCGGTGACCTCGTCCGCTCTAACAAACCCTCAAAAAAGAATTGAAACTGGTCAATACAGAGCCCGCCCTTTCCGTAGAAGGACACCCTGTACCCGTATTCCCCAGCCACGTGACTCATATCACCTGCTTTGAATACGTCCGCGGCACACCTCACGTATGAGTGGCCCACGACCCACACCTCCTTTTTCACAGCCGGTGATGTGTGACCGCTGGTCCCCAGGTGCTGGGTCGACTGCACAGTCCGCCCCGCCTCGTAGGCTTGCGCAACTGAAAACCAAACAAAAACAAGAAGCGTGAGTACATCATTACAGCTTCACAACATGTGCAACCGCACATACCTCTTATAACAGTTCGAGGACCAACGCCCCACACGTTTTACTTGTTCTACACTCAGACCCCTGGCTGTAGCCTCTGTAGCAGCCCCTATCCGGAAGGAATGGGTCCCGAACTCGCCGGGGTTCAAGCCCGCGGCCGAAATCGTCATCGCAAGCACCCTCCGGAACTGAAACCTCGTCAGTGGGGTGGCGTCAGCGTGTCTCAACAAGGTCCCCCCCCATGCTGCCACCCTCTGCGCTAAATATTCCTCTACGCATACCACAGGGCACATGGAAGACCCGGGGATCCTCTGAATGATTACGCAGTCCCCGATTGCACTCTGATCGGATTTGGACCTAACAAACAAGACTGTCATCGTCTCCTCCCTGACCTGAATGTGCTCCCGGCACAGTCCCCCCATCGTATCCTGCTTGTTCTTAGCCACTAATTCGCTTACCCGCATAGCCCCATGGAATGCCAATGCAAATGCGGCTCGGAACAACACTGCTTCGTACTGGGATGAACACGTTGCCGGTAGTACAGACAATAACAGGGTCAACCTATCCAGACCTATCGGGTGCCTATCGTCTACTCTGCGACCCTCAAGGCGTTGCCACCCACGTAGCGCTTTCTGCACAACGAAAGACGCTGTCGGGTCCTGGATCCCATGAGCCTTTGCCATAAAGGAAATGGCGGCCCGATGCTTCTGGGCCGTGGCTACTGATTTGCCTGTCTGATGTAAAGAGAGCAGGAATTTCACGACAAACTCTTCCTGACCCCAAAGCTCCCCCCCGGCAGTACCCAAAAAGGCCCAATAGGAACGGAACGCCCCTTCGTATGCCTTCCTTGTCCTGGGTGCTAAACTCTCTCCCACGAGGTTTTGTAGTTCGGGGCACCGAGAGACCAGAGAGCTTCGGGAAAGGGTGCCGCCACCGGGTCCGCTGTGGGCAGAAAACCCCAGAAGGCCTGCATACGGAAACGAGAAAGCGCATCAGCCGCTTGGTTCATCACCCCCGGCACGTGTCGCGCCCTAAACAGTACATTCAGTTGCATGCATAACAACACAATTTCCTTGAGCAGTCTCAGAATCAATTTGCATCGTGCTGCCTGACTATTGACACACTCAACCACGGTCATGTTATCAGACCAGAACACCACAGAGTGATCCCTAAACCCTTCAGGCCATGTCTTCAAAGCCACCAGAATAGGGAATAGTTCGAGAAAAGCAATGTTACTCGTCAACCCGCACTCATGCCACCATAACGGCCATTTTTGAGCCGACCATTGTGTACCCAAAATGGCGCCGAAACCTATACTCCCCGCCGAATCTGTCCAAAGCCCCAACTCCTCGGAAGACACCGCTGGTTTGTTCCAGACAATTCGACCATTGAAATCCGCCAGAAATGCAATCCAAATGTGCATGTCCTGGCGAACCTCTGCCGAGAGTCTTGTGCGGTGATGTCCTTCCTTCAAGCCGACCATGGATTGTGCAATCGAGCGGGAAAAGGGGCGCGCCATCGGTATCACTCTTAGGGCAAAATTCAACTGACCCACCACCTGTTGTAATTGATGCAGGTTTACTTTCGTTGCACGAATACATGTCTCCAGGGATAACCTGAATTTTAACACTTTTTCCCTGGGTAATCGAAAACAACCTTCCACCGAGTCGAGCTCGATCCCCAGAAACTCGATCAAGGTCGAGGGACCCACAGTCTTACCTGGCGCCAATGGCACACCGAATTGATTAATCAGGACACAGAATTCATGTAAAGCCTGTCCACACTCAGAATCCCCGGCTGCCCCCAAAAACAGAAAGTCATCGAGATAGTGCATAACATGTTGAAAACCTGTCTTCCTTGTGAATACCCACTGCAGAAAACAACTGAACTTCTCGAAATAGGCACATGAAATCGAGCATCCCATTGGCATACATCTATCCATGTAATAGCGACCCTGAAACTGAAAACCAAGGAGACGCTGATCGTCTGGGTGTACCGGGAGCAACCGGAACGCTGACTCGATGTCCGATTTTGCCATCAGCGTCCCGGGCCCCAGGCGATTCAACATGGCAACGGCCTCATCAAAAGATGCGTACCGCACCGAACACACTTCCGGGTCTATCGCGTCATTCACGGAAAGACCACGTGGGGCTGACAAATTATGTATCAGCCGAAACTCACCCGGGTCCTTCTTGGAGACCACCCCTAGAGGAGAACAAACAAAGTTAGCAACCGGTGGCAGATCGAATGGACTGGCGACATGACCTCGAGTCACCTCTTTCCCAATCTTTACCTGCACCACCGCCGTGTGCTGTAAGACCGACATTTGATTCTTACAGTTTGGTACCCCCTGAAAATCCCCCACTGGGATGCGGAAACCATATGAAAACCCGTTCCGTAACACCCCAGCGGAAGCATGATCCGGGTATTCGCTGAGCCAAGGGATCATTGCCATGGTATCAATCGGGGTCGGTAAAGGCGCCCCTCGGACTATATTAGACCTGTTTGGCGCCTCCCTTACCACCGTTATCACCCGTTTTGGCTCTGCACATGGACTCAGGATGGGATGGCTGCCCGCACCCCCCACACTCATGTCTGAATTTGCATGACCCCTGGGGCCTAGTACATTTCCCTCTGTTAAAATTCCAACAGATCCCCCTTTTACCTGTGTTGCCACTCGGCTTCGAGTGGTACTCGTTACCTGCACCCGTCCGAAAGGGTGTCCCAGAGTTTTGGCGGGAAGATTCCCCCCGTTACTCCCTACCAATGGCACCTTCAACATCCCTGTACTCTCCATTTTTTGCCATGACACGGAGTCGTAACAATCCCAAGACAACAATGGGTTGTGTTCTTTAGCTTTTCTAAACAGATTGTCATAGCAGAACCACTGATTGCCCCCATATGCCACAGAATACTCCATAATACGCGACTGATAAATGGGTAACTCGGTCAACAACTCGGGCCTGCGCTCACCCATGATGGAAGTAAAGATGCCCCACGCTCTGCCCCAAGTACCAATGGTCTCGTCGACGCTTACCTGAAGTAGACCCCGCGCCTGTCGCCGAACTTGAGCCTGCTGTACTTCCAGCCGCCGGAACCTGCGGGGGAACAGAAGATGTTGCCTTCGCAGCCTCCCTAGATTCCCGCAGTTGCCTCATTACTGCCCGGGCGTCGTCAGCCGTGGCGCCCTCGCTATCGTTTCCCAACCACGCTGCCAATTGTGCCGCTAACTCGGGGGGCATATCCTCCCAGTTCACGGGGGTGACCACCACAGGGATTGGATTCCCCTCTTTCGGCACCGGGGTTGGCTCCTCCCGTGGGGTTTCGGGAACCGGGGTCTCTCCCCCAAGTGCTCCCCTTCTGGGCCTCTTGCTTTTTCCACCGGGGATTGTTCCCTGCAAAGGCCGTTTCGGTCCTCCCTCCCCGTCCTTAGCCTCAACCTTTTTCTTCAGATCGGCTATCTCCTTCATGAGCATGCGGAGCATCTCCTCGGTACCGACCCGCTTTCCGACTTTCTTGGGCATTCTCAGACGGGATATCTGTAAGACAAAAAGAAAGATTACAACGCTCAAAATTGACTCTTCGTTCCGTCTCGAGCTCACGTGCAGCGGGGAGGTGCAGCTTCAGAGCACAGGAACAAGAGGATGCTTTCTTGGCTTCCGCTCCTTTTATCCGTCTTCAGGGTGGGCGTGAACCCGCCCCCGCCTGCCTCCGAGGGCGTGGCCGGCCGCGTCGGTGTCTAGGCCAGCCCACTCTAGGGCGGGAAAACGGCGCGCCCCGGCTACGCCGCTTCGGGCATACCAGCCGAGACTCGCCTCCCGCCCAAGATGGCTTCCCGGGGGGATCGAGGTACTCCACCATACGTTCGGGGGGACCGAATGGTCGCCCCTTTCCAATACAGGTCTCTGCACCAGCCTTCGGACAGGTTGTCAATAGCTGGTAAAGTTCCAGCCTAGGCCTCAGGGTCCATCCTCACCTCAGTGCCCCCTATTTGTAATGCACCTTTGTGTCATTAGCTAGTGTGAATCCGGGCACTTTCTTGTTAAGCCTTGTAGTGCCAGATACACACCAATCAACCTTCACCTCACCCTTTCCAAACTCACCACAGACATAGGAAAGGCTACGGTGTAGAAGGTAGGGAGCTACGCACCTGCTTAAAGGCTCAATGGATTAGCAAGAGCGGATATAGGACCTATATAGACAGCTGGGGTAAGTAAAATGAACCTAAACATGTGTGTCTGTATGCACTTGTGTGAGCACATGGGTGCTTGCATGTGTGAGTAAAACTGACTGACAGGGAGTGACACAGGAAGTGAGTGAAAGCGAGTATGGGTGAGCCAGAGTGAGTGAAAATAATTGAGGCTGAGTAACTATGAGTGAGTACAAGAATAAATGCAAGTGAGTGCATTAGAATGAATGAATGGAAATCAATGAGAGGGAGCATGAGAGAGCGAAAGGGAGTGAAAGTGAAAGAACGTGAGAGAGAATGAGTATGTATAAGAATGAACCAGAGTGTGCAACAGTAAGTCTAACTGAGAGTGAGAAGGTATGAGTTAGAGTGAGCAAGAACAAGTGAAAATAAGTGAGAATGGGTGAGTGTAGGAATAAGTGCATGTGTGAGTGAGTGACAATGAATGAGTGAGTATGAGTCAATGAGAGTAATAGTGAGTACAGTGTAAGTGAGTGTGAATAAAGAGTGAGAACAAATAAAAGTGAGTGCAAGTGAGGAGTTTGGAGTGTGGGTGAGAGTGAGAGTGGAAGTGAGTGAGAATGAATGAGAAAGAGAGTAAGTGAGTGAGAATGAGTGAGACGGAATGAGTGAGAATTAGTAAGAGTCACTATGAGTGAGAGAGTGACTGTGAGTGAATGAATGTAAGTGAGCATTTGCGTTGTGGGTGAGTGGGTGTGTGTGTCATGCCTGCCAGTCTGCTAGTGATCCTGGCATAATGGATGTAACTCTTGGCTTTAAGAGGCACCAATGGCAAAATGCTGCTGCTTGCATACTAAAGGTAATTAATGGCATAACTGGCACATGTGACAAAATACTGGTACTGTAACAAAACAGGGGCTGCCCTAAGTCAATTAAACCACTGGGAACTAGGAGCAATTAATATGTATGAAGAGCAACGATTACATGTGGTAAAACAACCAAATGTTTGTAGAAACAATACAAATATGTATCTAATCACTGAAAACTATACAGTTAAGCATTCAATTAATAAAAAGAAAAGTCTCCAATTAATGAAAAAAAGAGAAGCACAAACTTTGTGGATGTTACATATTTACTACTATAAAAATGTCTGCAGTGCTTGTGGTGTTCACACAGTGATCAATAAAAAAGAGTACAGTATGTAAAAATAGCAAAGCATTAGAAACAGATCACAAAGCAATCAATGCCATTGCATGTACAGTACATTATAGAGTAATTGAATCAATCAATGAGACCCTTTACCTATTTTCACTACACTGGCTATCACCCCAAGGCATTGAAAGATGGATTATCTTTTTGCCATCTAAACTAGAAGCCAGAGGAAACCCTACAAAACTGGTAAAGAGATCCATGGAGAAGGCTTGGTTATTCTGCCAGAGAATGTCACTTATTGTCTAGAACAAGAAAGGAAACTAATGGTGTTGCATGTGTGTCAGAAAGTGCCTCTGTTGGCTAGCCCCCCACTTTGGGCCTGGTTTTGATGTATTTTCAAATGTAGTGCACAGGGTCCCTGCCAACCAGGTCCCCTGTGCCAGTGTTCTTTCCCTAAAACAACCCCCAATTGGTAAATCTGTCCCCTGTGAGTCCCCAGTAAATGGTACTATGAGTACCTAGGGCCTGAGAGCTGAGGAGGGTCCCTAGTGATTCTCCCTTACTGGGAACATGCCACTGCCCTTGCACCCTGCATGCCCCTGTGAGGGAGATAATGACAAAGTCGACATGGCAGCCAGCCTGGGTTCCATTCCGGCTATCACTGCTTGACAGCATAGGAAACTCACCCCTCTAGCAGGCCTCACACTCCTAAGGCAGGGTGCACTATAAGGAAGGGAGAGGGAATATCGGCCTGAGCAGATATGCCCCCACAATATTGGGCACCATTTCCTAATATTGTTAGTGCCAGTGAAGCCATAGAGAGTACACGGGCTGGGAACTCAACAACTTGAGTTCCACAGCACCATGATGGTTTCACTGAATACAGGAGTGTTTGGTACCAAACTACTTCTTTCAATAAATCCACACTGTTGCCAATGTAAGATTTATTGCACCATGTACCCAGTTGGTACCTCAGAGGTGTCTCCACTGAATCCCTGGGTAGAGAGCTTCTGTTCTCTGGGACTAGAAACAATGCACATCCTAGGCAGAGGTGTCATGCCTCCTCAGCCAGAATGGGCCACTCCTCATGAGGGGAGCTTCAAAGGCCTGCCGCCTTTGTTATGCGACTCCCAGCACCTGCTGCGAGCAGCAAGTGGAACCCCTGGTTTACATCCCCAATTTGGGCAGGAAAACCAGTGGGAAAATTAAAAAAATTTGAGGTGTGCTCCCCTCTGCCAACCCCACCACTAAGGTGGGGAATCAAGGTGAAGCACAACTTTCAGCCCGTGCCATCTTAAAGGCCATGGGAGGGTGGCATAATAGAGGGTGTTGTCACCCCAGGTAAGGTACCCACTTGCCCTACCTGCTCCCCTAAAACACTTCCTAATTTTAGTATTTAGGTGGCTCCCCCAGATCTGGCACATAGATTCGATGGACTAAAGAAGAAGGCGAAAGACGGATGCTGCTGAACCAGGAAGTGAACCGCTGCAGACAAACCCGGCAAGAACCCCGCCACCTGCAACCGGTTCGACCACTGGACCTACTGCTCTTCCAGAAACTCTACAAGGCCTCCAAGAAACCTGGGAGACCTTTCAACCTTCACCAAAGTGCCAATAATCTTATTTCAGACTAGAGGCTCTAGTTCTTGGCATTCCCTAGTACCAGAACCCTTGTGTCTACGTGACTCACTACTACCAAAGAATTCCTGAACCAGAGCGGTGAGGACCAACCCGTTCGTTGACACGACTCACTGTTACTGGAGAACTCCACAACCACCGTTGTAGAGGACCGGCACTTGTGCCTATGTGACTCTACCCAGTCAGAAGAACACCTCGCAGCATGACGGCCTCCACAACCTCGAGAGATTCTCTCAGCCTCACGACCTGAGCTGTGTACAGCCTGTGTTTGAGAGCCCTTACCCTCCTGCAAGTAACCCTGTAAGCCTCCTCCTACCCATCTTGCACTGCCCCCTGCCCCCGACTTCCATGTGATGGTCCGACGATGGCAGAACCCTACCATCTGAAATACAGCAGCCTGCCCCCGGCAACGGCAATGGTAACTATGTTGGAGGTCTGCTGAAAACCAACCCACTACATTACTCTCCGTGGACCGCATGAATAAATATCATTAACGTTATCAACTGCCTCAGTGTAGATACTGAATCCCGCTCCTTGTGGGTGACCCCAAGTACCCCACGACCGACACTGCCCAGAGTGTTGGCCTGAGAGACCCGCAGACTGGACTGGAACTGTAAGTGGTATACGTACCTGTTAGAACACGCAATTGTTTTCCTCCACAGGTGAATATTGAACTGCTATGAAATTTGCATTGTCAAACTTCTGAAACCTGAAAAGTAGTTTTCATGAGAACCGTACTTACCATAAGGGGAATACCTTGGTCTTAACAATAAAATATAAACAAAGTATACATTTCTTAAATTGATCTGGATCTCCTTCTTGGAGTCATGAGTTTATTATTGATCACTGTTATGCAATAAATGTCTTACACTCCTCTGCGTTAGGCCTTAGACCGCTTGCCAACACTACCACTAATAGAGCACTTTGGGTATTGCATTGAGCCCTGTAAACTTGTAGGGAATCCCAGGGCTGTGTGCACGGTCTTACCACCTAGTGGAAATATCATCTACAGAGCCAGCATCCTACAATGTGTGACCACATTTTGCACCATGAGTAATACAATTACTGAGACCATCAAAAAGAATTGGCCTCTGACCACCTCCAAGGTTATATCAAAAACCGCCTTTGTATTCTCATAGCACATTAGAATAGTTATCACATAATATACATTTTGCCACCTGGCACTAGGTAAGATATACAAGGGATTATGTACACCTGACAGGGCCAACTGGACCACTGTCAGCACCATCACAAAGTGAACTTAGTAAATGTAGGACATATCATAAACGTAGAACACAACCAGTAATCACTGGCAACTGCTGTACTCAGCATCATCCTGTAACATAAACCATATTGTGCACAGTATCACATTTAGGCGTGAATTACATTCTGCGCAAACTTCACCAGCATAAACACATTATTCAATCATCTCTTAAGTCTAAACGCATTAGACCCTAACCTCCTAAGCATAACTCACATTAGAGGTAAAACTCACAGTAGGAAATAACCTCACCAGCATAATCACATTATGCAAATAACTTCATACATATAGCACAGTTATAGGCATAAAACAGCGTGCATAAATCATAGTACCTGAATCACATTTCCTAGCACCACATAAATCACATTGGGGCCTGGCGCCCTACAAACTGTACAGTCCCCCTGGCCAACTGGCCTTCTCAAAGGGGCTCAAATGCCCTATGTCCCAAATGCCAGGGCTGCTGCTAAGGCAGCGGAATCCAAAGTGTGCCATCGCGCTGGGGCAAAAGAGTGCATCTCACTACTATCTCTCTCAAAGATGCCTCCAAAGAACTGTGGCCTAAATGTAGCAGATGGCCCTAATTGCCATGCAGCTGTGAATCAAGTGAAGGCCCTGGCATCCCTGTGCCCTCTCGACAATTGGGTGAAACGTTGCAGCTGCCTGTGCTGGTGCAGCGCAGCTGTGAATAGGCAAATAGGCCCTGACACAAGTGTGCCCTCTGGCCTCACTGGGGCTCTCCACATACATGTCCCCATTGTTGCAGTTTCCCACTGCCACGCGGGACAACTGTAAAAAAGGCCACATGGGGGGAGCACGGGCCTCTCTGGGCCCTTTAACAATAATTATGCCCCTCGTTGTAGTCACGCGGGCTCTCAAACGAAAAGTACCCAACGTTGGAGCGGCCCGCAATGGTGGGCCCGCTTAGAAAAAGAGGCACGGTGCCTTCACTGGGTCCACACCGCACATCTCTAGCCCCCACTCACTGGGACTCGCTGGGTGGTTTCACGCGCTCTCCTCTGGTCTCCTCTTGCGGCGCGGGGCTTCCCTCGCTCACGGGAGCCCCGCCGATCAGCTACCTCTCCTCACTTCACCCGGGCCCCCTCCTGGGACCCGGGACTTGGATGTAGAGCCCGTAAGGCTCCAGACTTCCTCCTGAGCATGTCCCAGTGTGGGGTGGGCTCCCGCCTGGGTCTTCAAACGCGGCGCTTCGCTTCAAGCCTCACTGCTCTTCTGCTTCCGTTTGCCAGGCCCCACCCACAACTAGGCAGGCCACGGATCACGGTTTATTTTCTCTTCGTGGCGGCAATGAGGGGCAGGCTCCCTCTTAAGCAGACATATGCGGGTGGGCACCCACCATTCAAATACATGCATAAGCTGGGTGGGCACCCGCAATTAAGATCAGATAAGCGGGGTGGGCACCCGCCGTTTCCAACATCACTAAGGAATCCTTCACGTCGGGATTACCTCTCAAAGGGCAAAAACCCAGCACAGCGCTCACAAGGCGCTATGAGCACAAGAAGTCCTGGAGGTCCTTCGGGAATCAAGGGGGCAATGCTGGGCCCAGGGAGGCAGCCTCCTGGCAGGTCCTCCTGGGCCCCAGCAGCAGCACTCCCCCACAGGTTTAGGAAAAGGTATAGAAAATGCTCATGGGGTCAAAGCCCCTGTATATATATCTTTGTCTGTAGTGCAGGGCATTGGGGAACCAGATGCTACTGGTTTGGGGGGAATTGGAGCACTTTATTTTGCAAGTTACTCTTCCCCTTTGTCAGGTGGGGGCTAGGTGATCAGACACACCACAGAGGGTGGAGCCAGCATTCACTAGGGCAGGCACCATCCTATTCAGAGGCAGGGGATTACCCCTCTCACTATTCCCAGCCCAGATGTCCTATTCAGCCCAGCGCCGACTCACCCTGCCCCTCCTGCAGCCACACACACCTCCCAGCCCCTGTCACTCACAAGCCAGACATGCAATTCACATCAGGCAGGCAGACACATAACACAGAGAAATGCCCACTTCTAAAAGTGGCATTTCTCCAACAGTCATAATAAATCTGTGCACACCATTGCGCAGCATTTATTCTCACAATTTCATACATACTAAAGTCGACCACGCTGCTCCTCCCATTCAGGAATTACCACTGACACACCTAGTCAGGGAATTCCTAATGCATTTCTATGGGAGGGCAGGCCAACCTTATCAAATGTACATAGAGAGCGCACGCACTTTACACTGGACCACAGTGCTAAAGTGCCCAGAGGCCTAAAACCACCAACACCATGTCAGAACTTAAGGCAAAAAGTTTTGGGCGGAACCTGCCAAAAAGAGCCAAGTCCAACAGATCTACACCTGCATTCCATCTCCAAGGAAACATGCAGATAGTGGTACTTATTTTGGTCAAGACCGCATTGTCAGGCCCTTTCGGTGTGGAAGTTGTTTGATGTGCAAATATACAAAAAACTTTAAGGAGTTCTCACATGATGATATTATTTGTTTCTAAATAACTGGTACTAGCATGCTAGAGGTTATCCTCTGCACATGGGACACCCATGGCAATATGCTGGTTCTAGCATACTGGATGTGATTCTTGCCTTTTGTGACACGTGGCAAAATACCAGTGCCAGCATGTTGGATGTAATTCTTAGCATAACAGAAGATAACTAAGGCATATCGGGGGAGGGTGTGCAACTATGAAAAAATGCAAGCCCTAACATACTAGATGTATTTTTTGACAATGGTAGAGGTAGTTTTTGACTGTCTACACTAAATATGGAGTACTATGTATAAGGTTGCTTTTTTCTATAGCTAATATCCTCTGATTGCTTGCTATCTCAGAAAGCATTCTCCCCTTTTTCTAAAACCCTGCATGAAAAATTGATCTTGACTAAGCATGTGCGAATTTGTGGATTTTTTTATTATTTTTGCGAGTTCGTGGGTGTTCGAGGGGCACTTTGCGTGTTCGCAAGGCGCTTTGCGTTTTCACTGGGTTTTTTTTGCCTGGTTAATCACTGCCAACCTCTCGTTTTTTATGCCCATCTGCCCTCTGTACCACTCGTTTCTGTGCCCTTCTGCCCTCTGCCCCACTCATTTTTTGTCCCCTTCTGCCCTCTGTCCCACTTTTGTGCCCTTCTGCCCTCAGCCCCACTTAGAATGGCGCCGGCAAGCTGCCAGCGCCATTCTAAAATAGCTAAAATTAGCTTCAACAGGAAGCACTAATAGATAAAGTAAAGCAGGTGCTCGAGTTGAAGGTCAAATTAAGTTACACAATCATTATCACCCCAAGTTTGGGGTGATTAATGATTGTGTAACTGAATTTGAGCAGCACCTGCTTTACTTTATCTATTAGAGCTTCCTGTTGAAGCTGACTTTTGTAACTATTTTAGAATGGCTCTGGCAGCTTGCCGTCGCCATTCTAAAAGAGTTACAAAAGTCAGCTTGAACTTTTGACACAATCCGTTCCGCTCGTGGATTTTGCGGGAAATTCGTGAATCTCGCAGATTGCGAATTTACCGAATATCCGCAAAATCCGCGAGCGGAACGTATTTTCCGCCCATGCTTAATCTTGACTTACTTCTGCTTAATTGGGCACCTTTCTTTTTCAGTCATCCTCTTCTTACATTCCATCCTCTGCCTGCCTATTATTTCTGAATATAACTTCATCTCACTCTCATGCCTGTCTGTCTTAATCTCTTTTATTGTAATTCTGCAATTGGCTGACACCTGATTTCATAGATTACAACCTCTCCTCTTTAAAACCCTATCCCTGTAAACTAACATTATCTAATCTCCTCTAGTCAATAAATCTCACCAACCATTCACCTGAAACCACAAGGCCCCCACTAAAGATGACACCTAATTGGTATCAATATAATCTATCACAAAGTAACAAGAGTAAATGCATGCAATTTTTCATGAGAGCTCGACTAATCGCAGTAACCACTGGATTAACCACTGACTTTGGTTCCAGAGAAGCACGCTGATTGCCATAAAGCTCTTCAAAGCCTCGTCTGGAGTGGAAAGCGCTCTATAAATACAACAACAATAAAGGTTTCCCATGGTGCATGGACGTCACCGAAAGCAAAAGTTTGGCACTGGCATAGTTTAGGCAATTCTTGGCATTAGGAGGTAACCAGGATAAAATGGTGGGCTAGGCAAAATGGAGGTTGTTACTGACGGGCCATCCTTAGCAGATTTAGAAATAATGGGGTTAACCTATGTGGAAGATGAGTCTTCATTTTCTTGTTCTCCATGAAAATACCTGAGTACTTACTGACTATGCCTTCAGAGCCTATAGCCTGTTTTTAAGTCTATGTAAAAGAGATGCTTTAAAATGCATTAATTGACCACATTTGTTCTACGTTTTCTCATGAGGTGAAATCACTGAGACCTTCTAGAAGGGGGTTCACTTAGCTCACTCTCTGGAATTTGGGGCAAGGGTTTGCAATATTTCTTCATTGTTCAACCCCACTTAATTCCGATGATGTTTTTACAGGAAGGTAAATGCAGGGGGGCTGTTTGGGGTGTTACACCCCCCTTTATAAATGTATTTTCCGATGAATATTTGGGTACAGGTGCTTTCAGTTGGGCATGGTGAGGTGTTTGTAGGATTTCACCTGTGATTTTCGCATTAACACAGACAAAAACATTCAGGTACCCTCTCTCATCTCTGTTTTGAAAGCAGTAAATATTTATTTTTCAAAGTATTGTGTTTCTGTCGTTTAGAACTCCTATTAATCCGTATTCCTCTCCCTTCCCACTGCCTCTTAAGCCTCAATCATGCGCCCTGCTTGTCATACAATGTGCCTCAATTATGAAAGCCTTGCGCAACCGGTGCGTCACTTTTTCCCATGTTAAAAGTGACGCACCGGCGGCGCAAGGCCTTCATAAATAAGGCCCAATGCCCGGTTACTCACCGGTAATAACCATTGCTCCGAGTCCTGGTCTCCCCGTTTCATTCCTGATACATGAGCAGCTAGTCTGCTCCACAGAAACCCCTACCTAGCTGAGCTGTTTGCACTTCCCCCTAGGATGACGTCACCATCACGTGACTATAAAGGGGGAAGTGCATCCATTAATCATCCTGAAAATACCAAAGAAAACCAGAACGAAAAAACAAACAATCACCCAAAGAAAAACCCAAACCAGGGAGGGAGGGAAGGGCACAGGAATGGGACGGGGAGACCAGGACTCGGAGCAATGGTTATTACCGGTGAGTAACCGGGCATTACCTCCTCGTCCTGGTCTCCCCGTCCCATTCCTGATACATGAGCCCATACCCAAGCACATGGTGATTGTAAGAAAAAAACAGACCAGAAGAATGTCAGAAAAACAGGTCCATTTTAATCAAAGCAAACAGTACCAAATTACAAATCAAGTACTGCAGACAGGACACTAGTCCCAAAAGCAGCGGAGGCCGCCATCCCCAACACCCGACGATAATGGGCAACAAAAGTGTGGGGAGAAGCCCACGTAGCAGCATTGCAAATGTCACGCAAAGAGGCACCCTTGAACATGGCCCAGGAGGATGAAACGCCCCGAGTCGACCGACCCTGAACAGAAGAAGGCAGGGGACATTGGACCGAAACACAAGCGGAAACCACAGCGCCCTTGACCCAATGAGACAAGGTGGACAAAGAAGGGCGAAGCCCCAGACCCGACAGGCCGTAGGAGACGAACAGGGAATCAACCATACGGAAACCAGCCGTACGCTCCAAGTAGATGTGGAGAGCCCACAACACATCCAAAGAATGGAGTAGCTCCTCCTCAGGAGAGGCAGGAGCCGGAAAAAACACAGGGAGAACAACATCCTCCTGACAGTGAAAAGTTGAAACCACCTTGGGGAAAAAAAAACTGACACGGACGAGAACGACCTTGCCAGCGCAGAAGCGCAAGAAGGGGGGGAAGCCATCAGCGCACCAATCTCACCAACCCTACGCCCAGAGGAAATGGCCACCAGGAAGACAACTTTGGCAGAAAGGAATTTCAGGGCCACGGAGTCCAAAGGCTCAAACGGGGGACCCGTCAAAGCCCGTAGAACCAAGGGTAGATCCCAAGGAGGCACAGGGGAACGGGAGACAGGACGTTGAAGCAAGAAACTCCTCAGAAGGCGAGCCACCAACGGGGAGACAGAAGAAACAGAGGAACCCCGAAAGGCAAGAACGGCAGCCCACTGCGCCCGCAGGGAAGAAACCGCCAGACCCAAGACAAAACCATCCCGTAAGAAGTCCAACACCCGCACGGCCTCACAGGAGGCAGGAGAGAGATCCCTCCCAAGACACCAGGAGGAAAAATTCATCCAGTGACGGGCATAAGACGTCAAGGTGGAAGGATGCCGGGAAAGCTGAAGACACCGGGCAACCTCTAACGAGCAACCCAGACCCAGCAAACACAACCTCTCAAGTGCCACACCCCCAGCCGGAGGCGACGCAGGGAGGCAAGACTGAGAAGAGGAGCCCGCAGGGGGGAGGGAGACAGGGGAAACCTCCAATGAGGGCAAACCGCAAAAGTCAGCATAAGGGGAAACCAAGACTGCCGAGACCACTCTGGAACCACCAGGAGAACCACCGCCCGATCCAAACAAATCTTCCGGAGGACCCTCGGAATCAATGCAAACGGAGGGAAGGCAAACAGCAGACCCCCGACCAAGGAATCAAGAAAGCATTGGTCGCCCAAGCCAATGGAGACGGAATGACGCAGCAAAACAGAGGAAGAAGGGCGGAATCCTCCGAGGCAAAAAGATCCAGCCAAGGAAGGCGGAAACGGAGGACAATCTGTCCGAACAGAACCGGGGACAGACAGAGGGACACCGAGGAGGGGAACACCCTGCTCAAAGTATCCGCAGGCCCATTCTCCTTCCCCGGAAGAAAGACCGCCGTCAGAGACAACAGAATCGACTCGGCCCAAAGGCCGAACTCCCTGGACAGGAGAAAGAGAGAATGACACATGCCCCCCAGGTGATTCACATAGGAGCGAACCACCTGATTGTCGGTCTGCACAGAGACCGCCCGACCCCGAAGGTGAGGTGCGAACCAAAGGAGAGCCAGTCAGACTGCCCTCAACTCCTTCCAGGTCGAGGACTGGAGGGACTCGAAATGGGACCACCGACCCTGACCCTTGGAAGAACCCAAAACAGACCCCCAACCCAAAGCACTCGCATCCGTGGACAACACGACCACAGACTGAGGGGGAAGGAGATCGAACCCCCCGGAGAGGGAGAGAGGAGACAACCACCACTGTAAAACCGCCCGAAGCCCCAGAGTGACAGGGATCAGAGTCCCGTAGTCCAAGGAGGCGGGATCCCAAAGGGACAGGACATGATGCAACAGGGGGTACAGACGCAGCCCGGCCCAAGGAGGGAGATGCAGAGCGGACGCCAACTCCCCCAGACACCACAACCAGAGAAGGGCAGACACCCGGGACTGGGAAAGAAGCCAGGAAAGGAGATGAAACAAAATCAACCGGCGCCCCTGGGAGAGGAACACCATGCCCCGGTCCATCCGGAAGAGAGTCCCCAGGAACAACAGGGACAGAGAGGGCGCCAGGGAGGACCACCGGTGGCTGAGAATGAACCCAGCAGAAGACACACCCGGGCCACAACCGACAGAGCCAGAGGGGCCAGGAGCAAGGCGAAAACCCTGGGTGCTGAAGACAGGCCGAAAGGCAGCACACAGAACTGAGAGCGAAGGGTCCCCACAGCAAAACGCAGAAAACGCTGGCCAACCGGATGGACAGGAACTTGCAGATATGCATCCCTCAGAACCAGGGACAGCAGGAAGCCACCCGGAAGGACCAGAGGCAGGACGGACCGGAGGGACACCATCCAGAATGGACGACGGAGGACGAAGCAAATGACCCACTTCAGATCCAGAACAGGACGAAGAACCGAAGTGCACCTCCTGGAAACCAGAAAGAGGATTGAGTAGTAACCCAAGCCCCACCCCAGCGGAGAAACCCACACAACAGCCCCTTCACCAACAGGAGTCGCACACCTGCCAACAAACAACTCTACGCAGAGGAAGACGGGGTAGGGGAGTCTGTACAAAACCCGGAGGAGAAGGAGAGGAAAACTCTAACCGGCAACCCTCCGAAACAGTCCGAACCGCCCAGGCAACCGGAACCGATAACCACTGGGCGCGGAAGGATTGGAGGCGACCACCAACCGGCAAAGGCAGACAGTCACCGAGAAGAGGAGGAAGCGGGGGTGGCAACACCGGCAGCGGAGCGGGGCTTGGCACTTCCAGGGGCCCCCAGGCCACGATCCCAGCCCGAAAGGACGCCCAAAACGTGACGGAAACCAAACCCACGACCCCGAGAAGGAGGGCGGACCGGAGCCAAGAGCCTGCGGATCCCAGCAGACCGATCGACCATACCCTCCAGCTGAGGACCGAACACCCTGGAGCCCACAAAGGGAAACAAAAGGAGGACCGACACCAGGGAAGAATCCCCCTACCAGGAATGCATCCAAAAACGACGACTGGCAACGATGGAAGCGCCAGAAGCAGTCCGACAGGTAATGCACAGGTAATGCACCTGCAACTCCATCAGAGACAAAAGAGGCGCGGTAACCTCGCCGACATTTCAGCAAAACTGACAGGGACAGGAAATCCATAAGGAGCGACTGAACCACATAGGAAGAATACGAATCCGCCCGGACAGAAACTATAGAAGCAGCATAGGAATGCCACCTAGCCCCATCAACACGCATATCCATAGCGTCCGCAGGAAGGGCGTACATAGAAACTACTAAACCCTGAGAGGAAAGGCCAGCCATCAAATCCACAACCTGCACAGCCTGAGGGAACTCAGTAGCAAAAACCCCCAAGAAGGCAATGCCGGGACAGGAAATGAGGAAAAGAAGACATGACCACCTCCTTCCAAACGCGAGACAGCACATAGCGTACCGCCCGAGCAAAGGAAAAAAGTCAGGAGCAGGCAGGACACACTGCGTAAAAAAGACAGTCTCCGCCGGAGGAGAAAAAGCCCAAATAGGACCGCACATGGGTGAACAGTCCAGCGAGCTCAGCACCCTGAACAAACCACGTACACCCCCCTCATCAACAGGACCATTGACATCCTCAGCAGCAGCCTGCGGAATCAAAGAGACACAAGGCACCCTGGGAGGAGGTCCAGCCGCGACCCAAGCCAGGAAAGCAGCAGCCACAGGCACATCAATAAGGAGGCGCAGGGCAACAAGAGGGGTAGCAGAGGAAGAAGCCCCTGAATCCACGACAGCAACCAGTCCAGGCTCAAACACTAAAAGCAGGCAGAAGCAAGGACCAAATTGCAGCCAGGAAGGACCACATTCAAAGGACGCAAAGTCCCGAGGACCTGTACTCACACGAGTGCAGGAAAAAAGAGGCCAGAATAATAAAAACCCAGCCAAACCCGCCCCCCCCCAAAAGCACAGGAAATCCAGTGCACCTCAACCTCCACAAGCAGAAACCCCCGCCCGCTAAAGCAGGGCCTATCGGGGACTGCCAACACCAAGGAAACAGCCGCTGAAGCAGGCCCAGCAAACAAGGTGAGCGAGGATAGGCAGAAACGGCCGCTAACGCGAGCCGCGCATTTAAAAGCACAGACCACCGGCAAAGAAATACCAGGCAGCGCAGGGGGGGGGGGGGGGGGAATAGCAAAAAAGACACAAAGGGCGGCCGCTAAAGCAGGCCACCGAAAAACAACAGAAAAGCCAAAAGAAACTTACCCACAAGAAGGCAAACCTCCAGCACAGCCAGGTAACAGGCAACTGCGTACGCAGAAAAAAAAGAACAGGTTGATTAATGGATGCACTTCCCCCTTTATAGTCACGTGATGGTGACGTCATCCTAGGGGGAAGTGCAAACAGCTCAGCTAGGTAGGGGTTTCTGTGGAGCAGACTAGCTGCTCATGTATCAGGAATGGGACGGGGAGACCAGGACGAGGAGGTAATGTATTTTAGCTTATATTACAGCGCGATGGTCGGGAAATCAGATGCTCACACCCTCCCAGTCCTACTGACCGAGCTACGCTCCTGGGGCCTTATTTATGAAGGCCTTGCGCCGCCGATGCGTCACTTTTAACATGGGAAAAAGTGACGCACCAGTGGCGCAAGGCCTTCATAAATAAGGCCCCTGATTTCTTAATTATCATCTGTGTGAAAGCCAGCACCTGCCTGCGAGCTTTCTGTTTCTTGCCTTTCTCTCTAAGCGTGCCTCCTGCTAAACGCTGCACTGTTTTCTGACAGCGCACAGGCACTATACCGCGGAGTGACACATGAGACAATATTCTGCATCTAGGCCTGAGCCTCCGTCCCCTACCACCTGTGGGTCTGTGGTGTATGTATTTTTTTCTACTGAAAGAAGAGGCCTCTCTCTCTCTCTCTCTCTCTCTCCCTCCTCGCAAGGCAGGAAGAGAACCTCATCCCCCAAAACGACACTCTGAAAAGCGGTATTTCAAAACATAACGGCCTGAGGCAATGTTGGCAAGTATCGGATGTGGAAAGGCCGTGCTTCCCTCGAGGTGTGCGGTGCACTGGGAGGGGTCGGGGCAAGAGGAAACACGGCTACAGGCCGCGTTACTGGTAGGGTCGAGTCCTGGATCTGATCTGATGCAGTCTGCAGGCCGACCGACAGTAGGATTGTTGCATAGTCCTTTAACAGTGACATGTATGTGTGATGTGAATTTAAATATACATATATATGTTTAAATAATATATATCTTTAGAAAATAAATGAGGTCGTGGTGGCAGGGTTCCCGCCTTAAATTTTAAAAAATAGCCACTGAAATTTGTGAAATGGTTGAATAATGGTGCATGTTGGAAGGTAGAGGTGGGTGAGCTCTGAAAGTGCGTGCCTGGCTCGAGTCTGAAGCTTGGCTCTGGCTTAGCTCGAGGTCCAGTTTGAACCTCGGGCTCATAGCGAGCCGAGCTTTCATGCGACTTCTGTCCGCCTTCCTCCCTCTAACAAGGATATGCATTTACAGTCAGATCTCCAGCTCGGAACTTGTGAGACAGATTTGAGTCTCAGCTTCGGCTCACAGTCTGTGATTTTGGGCAAATCACTTAATATCCCCATGCCTATAAACAGTCCATGTGACCTTGTGAAATAAAACTGATGCTGATGTAAAGTACCCCAAAACCTGCGGTTCGAGGTCACAATATGTTTTTAAATTTTTTTAAATGTACATAAATGAAGCCTTATAATAAGGAAAGACAGATACCTTTTACCAGCTGATTTGTACTAACTACAACCAGAAATCTTGGATACATCGCAGCTTCCCCATACAAATTGTATGATATTGGGCAAAAGTTTCCTTTCACCAAAAGTCTGTTTCTTCATGTCGGTGCATGAAAGCACTTTCAAATATGTACGTTCAGAATAACTAGTTCTCAGTGCTGTGCTATAATGTGCCCTATTAATGTCAAAGTTTCCAAATATTAAAGAAATAAACATTTTTGAATTTTGAAGAGACTTTATCATATTTTACGTGGTTTGTTGTATGATTTTCATAGCAAACATATTCAAGACTCGGCTTGTGCATGGGCACTTAGGGGTCGATTAGGATGGCGGACGGACAAAGTCCGTCTGCCATCCTGTCTGAGGCTGGTACCGTCCGCCACAAGGGCGGAGGAACCGTGCCCCCAATTAGGATGCACCCGCAACAGTGGCGGGTGCATCCCGCATCTTTAACATTGCGGTGGACGGTGCTTAAAGCACCGCCCGCCGCAATGCTAAAAAGGCATGCTGTGCGTTTTAAAGCACAACATGACAGGCACCGCGCGGTGCCTGCCATGTTGTACTTGGAAACGCAGGGGGGTACCATAGGTACCCCCCATGTGCACCCCCTCACCCCCCCTTCACCCTGGGGGTCCGCAGCGGGCCCCCAAAGCAAAGACCGTATGCCTTTCCGTGGCGGCATTGCCGCCACGGAAAAGCATACCCCACAGCCCATCCTAATATGGCTGGCAGTGTCTGATAGACACCGCCACCATATTAGAGCTTTTCCGCCACGGTCTCAAGCCGACCGCGGCGGAAAAGCGGCGGACGGGGTTTCTGACCGCCGTGGTCCCCCCCGCCATTGTAATATGGCGGGGGGGGGAAATTGAGAGCAGACGGGCACGGATGGTGGACGGATCGCCACCGCCTGCATGGCAGTGGTGATCCGTCTGCCATCCTAATCGGCCCCTTTGATCGGAGCCAGGGGATCGGAGCCAGATCCCTGGCTCGGCTATGGCTCTCCCTTAAGTTGTTGGCTCGCTTACCTCTATTGGACAGTCACATCAAGTCTCCAATGTTAATCATCTAAAGCAAGGCGTAATAATCATTAGTGCAGCAGGTGCAGTAGCACCTGGGTCCATGCTTGTGAGAGCCCCACAGCACACTAAATGTGACTGTCTCTTACTGTATAACAAGGGGACAGAGGGCCATTCTCTTTGCATGTGCTAGTGCAGAAGGCACCTAGCTGCGGCACCTTTACTAAGTCCATGTGTTTTAAGCTACCTCACACTGCCCACGTGTATCAGAATCCTTCCTCCGTACCACTGCCCTGAGCTCATCACCTTATACATCCAAGTTCCATGACCACCTCACACTGCACATCCATGATCGGTTCCAAGGTCCTACACATCCTTTGTTCACGTGCATCCACAGGCCCCAGTCCTAGCAACTCATAACCATGGTGTCTCAAGCCTGCTCAGGTGGTTAAAGGCACACACCCTGACAAAGACTGATGAGACCTAGACTCCACGCCACAACACCTGAGGGAGTAGAAGAAGCCATGTCAGGCTCCCCAGCAGGAAGGAACGGTGGAAATGTTATGCTCTCAGTTATCTCACCAACCCCTGAACAGCCACGCTCTCTGGACACCTTATCCAGTAGTGATGAAGAAAATGGTAGGCTGAGGCCGGGCTAGTTGTTTACTTAATTTTTTTCCAGCTAACGTTTCTTTAACCCCTGCGCCGCGCAGAAATTCCGCTGTGGTGCAAGTGGTGGCGGGACTGGGCGTGGCGCTCGGGTACTGGGGTCGGCTCCCGGCCACCATAAATCACGGTGGGCATGTGCTCATGACGGCCGGGAGCTGTCCGAACTCCGCACACTGATTAATTCTCCTGCACAGGTGGGGAACTAGGTGTGCGTGGGCAGAGCAGCAACGCTCGGACTGCTCCCGGCCATCATGAGCACACGACTACTGTGACTCATGGCGGTCGGGAGCCGTCCTGAGCATGGAAGGTGCTAGACTACAACCAGCGGGCCGAGTACAGGACACAGTTCTAAGACATGTGCGATGTGCCAGAGTGGAGAGCTGAGAAGATATCAATCCGCAAAATAGCTAATCTCCATCCCTCTCCACTAACCACTTGTGAGGTTAGGTTAGCTTAGGCATCTCTGGACCACAAATCACAACCCGCCTGTAGACCACACCCCTTACCCTGCAGCATTGGGTTCTTCCACCTGTGCAATGGGCTAATCCATGGCCACTCCTGCTTGCTTTATTGCTCACAAGAGACTCAGGGAGAAATCTTTCCTGTGTTTCAGCTCCGGTGGGAAAATTAGATGTCTGGTGGAAATCGAAAGGCCTGGACTCAGAGAGGAACCTGGAGGTGCAGCTTTTGTGGAAGGTAATCTGGTCGCACGGAATTGATAAACTGTGTCATAACATCTTATTATTCTATATCCGGCCATGGTATGCAAGGCAACGTTAGCTTACGTTATTTTTCATTATGATAATATATGCCCCAGTGATGTACAGAGGTTAACTCATGCTCTGCATTCAAATACTTACCCATTTTATGTCACCTATATTATTTTCTGCTATGTCACTCTCTAGTACAGTATAACAAGAAAGCTTTACTGTGCTCTGTTATGCCTGACTATGCACTCGTCAACTATGCATCGCCTTTCCAACTTAAGGTGTATGATGCTGTGGCATGTTGTGTTTTACTTAGGACTCCCAGTTTTATGGTATTTATGTTTTTTAATATCACCGTCTGTATTTGCTAATGTTATCTGTATTTATCGTTATTTATTTTGGGTTTGGTGAAAAAATGAAGTTGAAACTAGTATATTTCCACATTTGAAAAACCGATATATGTGCATGCATGCTTGAACGCCTAATATGTTTCAATGATGTGAACACCCACAGATGATAAATCACTGTACTAATATGAAAACATGAACAAACAGTTTTTAGGGTTGTGCATATCTACTCCTATTCTAAAATGCCTTTCTTTTTATAATCCCTTACCTGTTAAGCTGCACAGCTATTGGCCTGGCAGTCATGGCTGACAGCATGTAGAATCACTCAAAAAAGAATCCAATTACCATTTTTTCTCACATCTATAAATAAATACAGAGAGGAAAGTAAATGGTTTTCTGTCTGTATTCATCTGTAAAAATCAGTAAAAACGGAAAACAGGGAGCCTTAGTTATACTGTGTCACGTTGTGTTATGCTGTGCCATGTTGTGCCAGGCAGGGCTATTCTAGATATTTTAAGGCTCACATTGACATTGTGACCGCTTTTGGTCTTGACAGAAGTTTCGAGAAAGGATGAGGACACAGTTGTGTTTTGCTGCACTCAAGATCTTCGACAGTTTTACTCTCCCGAGATGAATAAAAAGCTTTGAAAACATTGTTAATGTTAATGTTAATGTTAATGTTATGAGTGACTTATATAGCGCTCGGCTACTCCGAGGAGTGTCCCGGCACTTTCTCACCCACAGCATACTACAAAGGGCAGGCAAAAAGAAGAAAAAGGGCAAACAGATTACTGTCCATAAAGCCACGTCTTCAGACCCTTTCTGAAGGCTAGAAGATTAGAGGTACTGCGGAGTGACAGAGGAAGGGTATTCCACAGCTGGGGCGCCAGACGTTTAAAAGAACGTCCCTCCACCCTTGCTTTCCGAACAGCAGGGACAACGGCAAGGCCAAGAGATTCCGATCTTAAGGATCTTGATGGTTTATAGAAAGCAAGACGTTTTTGAATATATTCAGCTCCCACAGCATGGAGTGCCTTATGAGCCAGCGTAAGTGCTTTAAAAACAATCCGCTTCCGAATAGGCAGCCAATGTAGGGAGTGTAAAAGATCCGAGGCGCTCGCACGGTGGTGTAGGCCAAAGATGGCCCGTGCCGCAGAGTTTTGGACCACCTGGAGTCTTTGAAGTAAGTATTCGGGAAGACCTAGGTATAAGACATTCGAATAATCCAGCCTTGATCCAATAAGGGCCTGGACCGTAGTCTTCCTATGCGCCAAAGGGAGCAGGGGAAGGAACTTACGCAACATTTTGAGGATGCCATAGCATATGCCAGTTAGTCCAAGGATCTGGGACTTAAGCGTCAAGCCATTGTCAATCTTGACCCCCAAGTTCTTGGCCACCAAGGAGGATGACGCAGGGGGGAACATGTTCACCAGCCACCAATCCTGCCATCTCGGGTCGGACTGACACCTGAAGAAAAGCACCTCAGATTTATCGGGGTTGCACTTGAGGCTGTTGCGCTGAAACCAATTGAAAACAGCCCCACAACACCCACGGATGCTCTCTCTGTCAAACTCAGCACCCTTACCACAAGTGAAAAGGAGCTGGGTGTCATCGGCGTATGACACGATCTGAGCCCCAAAAGACTCTGCCAGCACCGCCAGAGGGGTCATAAAGATATTAAAAAGAGTCGGGCTCAGCACCGAGCCTTGCGGGACTCCGACCTCCAGAGGCGGTACTTCGGCTGAGTATGGGGGGGGCCCAGACCACCTGCCGGTGACCGGCTAGATAAGATCGAAACCAGCTCAATACCGTCCCTCTCAGACCGATCTCATGGAGCCTGCAGAGGAGCCCCTCATGAGGGATGGTGTCGAAGGCCGCCGACAAGTCTAACATTACCAACATGGCTCTTCCTCCTGCATCCAGCACTTCCTTGATAGCCTCATTGACCTCCAACAGTGCCGTCTCAGTACTAAGATTAGACCAAAAACCAGACTGGGTAGAGTGCAGCAGGCCATGGGTTTCAAGGAAGTAGAAAGCACAGTATGTACATGCTTTTACACTATCTTTGCAAGAGCAGGCAGGAGGGAAATTGGCCTATAATTGGCATGTAACTCGGGGTCAAGACCCGGTTTTTTAAGGAGTGGAACAACCATCGCCTGCTTACAAACCGCAGGAACCACACCACTAGTCAATGACTGGTTTAGAATGGGATTAATCAGTGGGTTCAGAACCTCCGCTACCCTAGCCAAAAATTTAGCAGGGCAAGGGTCAGAGTGTGAACCTGACTTAAGCTTAATCAGGAAATCCTGAGAAGCAGAGTAAGAAAGGGATGGAAACTCCGAGAGAAAGGGTCCAGATCCAGCTAACAAATGCAACTGGTCTCCCGGGATGGTGATATCACTCGGGCCCAAGGGGGAAAAAGAGTCTTGAATCCGCCTGATCTTAGTGGTGAAAAAGCTAGCTAGCGAAGTCACCCACGGCTCAGAGAACTCATGATGCGACGCATTTGCTTTAGGAGTAGTAAACTCCTTCACAATAGTGAAAATTTCCCTGCAAGAACTTGAAGCAGTCTCAATTCTTGCAGAGAAGTACTTCTTCTTTTCAATCAGAATGTCCGCATGATAAACCTTAATGGCAGCCCTATAAGCAGCCTTGGCCCCAGGATCATACTTCTGGTGCCAGAGCCTTTCTGCCACCTTACAGTTGCGCCGGTACAGCACCAAAGCCTCAGTAAACCAAGGAGCAGAAGTTCGTCTAGAGGTTATCCGCTGAACAATCTCAGGAGCTAATTCATCTAACCGTTCCACCAACCACTCCTGCAGCCGCTCAAGATCCCTCTCTAGGTCTCCTGATAGAAGACAGGGATGATCCAAGTAGGCCTGAGCCAGACTTTCAGGGGTCACCCGATGATATGCCCGACCAGTTTGCCTAGGATAAGTCGCCATTGCGCAGGGTGACTTACTATTACCCAAAATCTGAAACCTTATAAGAAAATGGTCCAACCAAAGGACAGGAACAGGACTGTCCATCTCAAGTGGAATGGTGGAGAACACCTGATCAAGAGTGTGGCCCTTATTATGAGTCGGAGCAGCCAGGTAGGGGATAAAGCCCAGAGGGGCGGTGACATCCATGATTTTAATTGTGTCACCGTCCATCCCCACATCCATATGAATATTAAAATCCCCAAGCACAATACAGTGTTCTGTCTTCAGACAAAGCGCCGAGGCCAGCACCAGCAGCTCCTCATAAAAAGACCCCAGCTGACCTGGTGGTCTGTAGACCAGGAGCCCGGAGAAGGATTGATGTGGAGAAAGGGCTAAAGAGAAAGCCAAGGATTCGCACCTGGAAATAGTCTCCGTAGGGACAACAACACATGAGGCAGATCTCTGGTCCACAATAGCCACCCCACCACCTCTTCCATTCAATCTATCGTGTCTAAGAATCATATAGTCAGGTGGAATAGCAATCGCAATGTCAGGATTGGAGGACTCCCCCAGCCAAGTTTCAGTAAGCAATAGGCACATAGGTTTTTCAGCAACTAAAAGCTTGTGGATATCCAGAGCATGCCTGGCCAAAGACCAAGTATTAAGTAAAAGGCACAGATACTTAACATTGGCCTCAGGGCAGACAGCACCCAACACCGGCAACTTGCCTGGTATCCATCCGCAGCCCTGACAACGCCTTTTGCCTCTGCATCACCCAGGAAAGACCACCCGACACGCATCCTTACCTTTCCTCAATGAGAGTAAATCCGACGCCGAATACATAAGCCTTGAGCCAGCCCCGCCCGCCACCCTGTCCGCCTCCAGGACGCTGACGGGCGCAGACGGGCTGAACTCAGCATAACTTCGGCTAGCCCGCTGCGCTTACCCGCTGCACGTCAGCATGACCGCCTTAAGTGCAGGTCAAGCGTCCAAGGAGCAACTAGCACGGCAACAAAGATGGCGCCGCCAGGCGTCCCAACTATCCCCCTAAGATGTCCGCCAAAAGTGGAGGTGAAGGACCAGGACCCGCAAAAAGCGGTGAGAAATCCCTTTTTTCCATGAGAGGGAGTTTCCCCTTCTGTGCTAAAGCAGATCAGGCACAGACACACATGCTTTCACTGTGGCTGAGTGTTTCCGGATTGAACAGAGGCAGCTTTTTCTAGAGGACATTTTGGAGAGTTCATGACAACTCCACAGAGATAGTCGCAAATTAAGTGTCATTTTCATTTTCAAGTAACGTTATGTTTCACTTTATAAAGAAAATCCAATTGTTTTTATCCAGATTTTATTTGCATTTTTCTTCACTTTTTAATTCAACAATTTTTTTACTGCATATTAAAAAAATTAAATAATGAAAGGTGAACTGTGAATATATGTGTTTTCGTTTCCAGCACTTCACAGATTACTTTTTTACAGGTTGAAAGATTCAAGTTGAAATGGAATTTTCGTTTAGGGATTTCCTCAAAATGCAAATTCTTTTTTTCCCTGATATTCAAAAATAGTGAGAATGCTAACAACTATTCATCATCAGCTATGTTTTCATTGTTATATAACATAACTGTACAATTATACTGACATTGAATACTTGACAGAGAATTATTGTTTTATGTTAGCTTGTTTTTCTCTTTTGGAATGCATTATTTGGGAATGCATTTTAACCCAAATACACCAGCACGTGTAAATATTGCGATTTTAATTTAAAAGCTTTTTTAAAGAAATTGTAGAGCTTCCTAAAATATCAAGGGCCATATTAGCAAGAACGGCGATAACATTATCACCGCTTTAGCGACAGGAAACTGACGATAAAGCAGCAATAAGGGGCTTGATAATATGCCCTAGTGAATTCCCATAGAAAGCCAGGTTCACACCAGAACCCGGGGTACTATGGGAATTCACAAGAGCATATTATGAAGCCCCTTATCGCCGCTTTAGTGGCAGTTTCCTGCCACTAAAGCAGCGATAATATTATTATTGCTATTCTTGATAATATGGCCCCCAATGTCTTAAGAAAAATATCAGAAGCATGTTTTAGCCCCACAAATGCTGCCAGCGAAAGTTGAAGGCTTTGTTTTCTTGCCCTCTATAGGCCATGAGGAAAGAAGACGCCAGAGGCATCATTTTAGGATACCTAGTTTTCTACACTGCAGGTGACACAACTGAGGAGGAAACAGTGGTGTGCAACACCACAGAAGAAGAGTGCCACTTCCTGCTGCCCAATGGGCTTGAGAGGGTCTCAGTCCAAGCTTACAACTCGGCGGGTCTCTCACCAGCCACCAAAGTGGTCCTTCTCAACATGGAGGGTAAGACGATGCTTTCCTGCTCAGTTCTCTCATTGGTTGCTGGTGCCCATTTATTCTCTTCAAGCGCTGCATAATGTATCCCTTTCCATTCCCTTAGTCTTCTTCCACTACCTCTCCTACCCCTCCATCTTCCTCTCACCCTTTGCCTTGGCCTATTACGTCTAATTTGCCATCTGAAGTCCAAATTCAGGTGAGGGGGACCTGACCTTTGAACACATATGTCCACCCACCCTAACCAACAACATCTGCAGGAACATGGAGGAGGAAGCAGAGAGCGTCAGTTGCAGACTTTCCATTACTCTGTCACCAGCCCGCATCTTGCATCTTATCGCCTCCCAGCGCCATGTCCACCTATAGACAGCTAGGTAAGAAGTCTGTGTTCTCCACATGTGATACACGTAAGGTTGTCTACAGCGAGGATGGTAGCAGTGATTATTTTCCCCAGGCAGACTTGATGGGCACAACAGTATCAGGCAGCAGACCAAGATTTTCTCATTCACACAGAAAAAGTATAGGTCAGCAGGAGCACTACAAAGCAGCAAAATATTTTATATATTTTTCTTAGAAAAGGTTAAAGAGAAAACCTAGGAGAGAAAGAAGAGAGTTGGGGAACAGGAAGGGTGCCAAGTTTGGTTTCGCCGGGGCACTATCTTAGCTAAGGCCGGCCCTGCTTCAAAGACATCTGTATGTGTCTGTCTCTTCTTTTCATTGTTCAGTAAACACAAAATATCCCCAGGTTAATCCTCACTCAAGACACCCCTGCAGAACTCATCACTGGTTGTCACCCTCAATAAACTTTTATTACCTTAGACTTCGCCTTTGTGTAGAGTGATACTCTTCACAGGAGGGTAATCTCTAGCCTGGAGTACCCACAACAGAGGCACAAAGAGGTGAAAGCAGTCAGATGGTCAACAGCCAGTTGGACAGAGATCAGAAAAGAGACAAAGGGCCAGATGTAGGTAATCTCAATTTACCTATTCTTAAATACCGAATTTTACCGATTCGGTATTTAAGAATAGGTAAATGGGATGCAGATAATTTTTTGGTAAAAATTACCGAATCGGTAAGATTCGGTAATTAAGAATTGGTATTTAAACTGATTCGGTATTTACCGATTCGTTAAATACAGATTCAGTAATTCCCATTCATTCCTATGGCCCTGGAGGCCCATAGGAATGAATGGGAGTTACTGGTTCGGTAAATCCTGACTCGGTAATAGGGGGAACCCTTTCAAGGGTGGCAGGGTGTCACATTGACACCCTGTTGCACCCCTGAATAGTGCATGGGTGCACATGTGGCACACATACATTCCCTAAGGGCATGTATGTCTGCTACATGGCACTGTTAAAAAAGCACAAAATTGCTTTTTTAACGGTTTTCGTTATTTACCACCAACTTGTAGTTGGTGGTAAATAACGAATACTTACAGGTGAAAAGCACTCACTTGAGTGCTTCCTACATTTCAGATTCGGTAATTTACTGAATCTGTATTTAAGAATTCGGTAATTTACCGAATTCTTAAATACTGATTCGGTATATTACTGAATCGGAAATGTAGCCACTTACATCCCAAATGCCTAATACCGGTCATAACGGCCGAAATTCGGTAATTTCGGCCGTTACCGACCGGTATTAGGGTTCCTACATCTGGCCCAAAATGATGAACCCCTTCTAAGGACCCTCTATGCTCTGACAACAGGACAGCAGCCCCTCCCTTCTCCTCCAAAAGTCTACTAAATAACACTGACTTATCAGTAGCACCTCTCAGCAGACAGTATGTTAGAATTACTAGCGAGTCTTGCCATCTTTGTCCTCACTTCATTATCTAGGTTCCTCCCTACAACACAGGAATTAAAGTAATACACTCCACTGTCTGGGAAAACAGCCTTGCCTCCATCTTGTACACAGGAACAGACCACACCAGTAGGACTAACATATACTTGAGATGTTAGCACCAGGTACCTTTTGTATCTGTGGTTCCTCTGCTATAGAAACAACGTAGAATTAATTAGGTCACATACAGCATAATATGATTGCATGTTGGCAAGATGTTCCAGTGCCAAAAATTCATTTAAAGTGAATGAAACAACCTTTTGGTGCAGTGCTGTTAGGGTAGCAAGATAAGCTCATTAAACGAGACTTTTCTAAATGAAGGAATCTGCACCGCCTCACCTGGCGCTGCATACAGACCCTGTGGCAAGTTGGGATACTCCATACTGTTTTTAAGCGCTTAACTGCGGCGGCAATTCTGCCGCTGCGGTTCAGCGAAGTGGGTGGGGCCGCGTCGGCCAACGGACGTGTGCAGCACTACGAAGGTAGTGCGCGCGTTGGCCGTTGGCCGCCAAAGCATGCAAGGGGTTAAAAGAGGTGACGTAAGCATGGCACACAACAGGCTTGGGCTCTTAATGTTTAAGTGGCCTGCAGACATGGGCTTGCGATGTTCCCTTTGCCTACAGCACACCTTTAAATCCGGAGATTACAGGCTATCTCAGAAACTGTCTTTCCACTATATACTTAAATGCTGTTTGAAAAACTGGCCGTTTCGACAAAACATCAAAAAATATATAATTTGGTCAAAATATTGTGTCAAGAATATGGAGGACAAAAATAACATGAAGGTAAGTTTCTACAGGTAAGCAAAGTGTTGCTACATTTAAGTCCACATATATGAACCTTGATGATATGTATATATCTTCAAGGTACAACGACGTGGAGTTAAGAATAGTAAATCTATACTTACCTATTTGAGCTTACCATCTCAATATTTTGGTCCTCAATTTTTTTACATGATATTCTGTCTACACAATATTTTTGTTTCTGATATTTTGTCAGTGATTCAAAATCGGACTTTGACTTTTCCTCAGAGTGACCCTCTCCTTACCTTCCATCTTTGCAGGCCCCCTTTTTCTGAGTGTGGACTTCTCTCAGTAACAAGCTTGTCTGCCTTAATCTCTTATTAGGGGCCATATAAAAGCAATACACTACCATATTATTATGTCACGTTATGTGAATTTGTAGAGTGTGGCTAATCACCAGTGAGAGCTAATCACCAGAGTAGGGCAGGCCTGATGGGGAGGAGGAGGCCATGCCTGTTATGTCTGCAACAGCCATGTCTTGATGTTCCATTGGAAGTCCATGAGGAAGGGAGGGGGGGGTACTGGGGTGTTTCTGAGCTCGTTCCAGGTCTTGGCTGAAAGGTATGAGAAGGTGCATCCTCCTCTTCTGGTCTTGATGCGAAGGAGTTGTGTTCTTGCCTGTATCTGGTGGGTTGGTAGAAGTTGAGATGGTGGTTGAGGTAAGCTGGACCAGTGTTGTAGAGCTTTGTAAAAACCGTATGGCCATTGCACTGCACAACAATCATGTATTGGCTCCAAGGATTCAAGAAAAAAAACAAATAGTGTCATAAACGAAAAGTAATTCCATTTCAAAGGTGCTTTGAAATGGAATTACTCTGCATCCCAATGGTGTGCTCTAGTCTAGGCCGTTGTTCAACAGTCACAGGCCTACACTAGAGCACACCATTGTGATGCACTAGACATCATTTTAGCGAGATGAAGACTGAGGGTCCATAGCTAACATCAAATACATGTAATATTGTGGTGAGTGTAAATGTGTAGCTGTCATGAAATCGAGTGGCATTCTTTTCTTACAAATGGCAAGCATTGCAGCGGCGGAAAAACATGCAGGACCTGACCTCTCCAGGGAGTACCTCCTATGTGGTGTTTGCCTGAACAAAAGTTGATGATGTGGACACTACTTTCCGTAACACTGCTCTCTCGATCCGAGTGTAAAATACCTTAGTAGCCAGTGGAGGGCAGCATCGGCCTGTTTTTGCAGCACAAATTGGAGGCTGCGGGTAACCATAGCTCGCACGGACTAGAATAACCATTATCAACATGAGGGAACAGACTCGCAAGAGCTTTTATGTAGATGGCACTCTAGTCCTTTTTGAAAGCGATCTCTTCTTAACGGTTTTTGATAAAATAGATCATGACTTCCGGTTGGATCGCCTTTTATTTGGTTCAAGGAGTCTGCACTGACATATTTCAGCATAATACTAGGAGATTGTAAAAGCTCAAGAGAGGCACCTTCAGGGTCAGCTTTGACAGTGGACGAGCTCTCACTTTCATTTACTAGTGAATTGCCCTTTAAACCGCACATGGCTAATCATTTTTCTAGCTGGCAAAAATAAACTCTAGATTTTATTAAAGAGGAGAAGACAGATATTATATACGCGTCCCCTTTAAAAGCACTCTTTATAATCCAGCAAAGAACATCACAAAGGGAGACTGTGATGTCAAGCAGTGACGTCGAGACTGCAAAGGTGCCGGTCTCCTTAGACACAGACTCCTGGTCGCTCAAGAAGGTGATCACAGAGGGGGGGATCAACACATTAACAAGGAAGAAAGGGTTCTGGCCCACCTCGTCACCATCAGGAGAGAGGAATAGCAAAAGTTGTCGCACGGCAGACAGCAAGCTGAGCTCAGCAGGAAGAGATGCACATTGGAGCAGCGAGACAGAGATGACACCTGTGGCGTTGCCCGGATGTGAGGGGCAACACGATGTGACTATGCAAATGGGCCTACAGGGGAAACAGGCATTAATCACGACAGGAGACGGTGAGTGTGATGCAACTATCGGACTCGCCTCCGTCGCCTGACTGGCGTACGTTTGCATGCCCTTTACTTTTATTGTAAGCAGGTCACATGACCATAACGTTACGGACATGTCGTGACACGTCACACGTCGCGACATCACATTCCTCCCCAACAAACATCAAAACAACATGGGCCTAAGCCCCCCCCCCTACATCAAAGCAACAAATGCAGTATGAAAATAAAAATCATCACCTTCGCCCTCAGCCCCCAATGCATCAAGGACAGTCTTACGTGATATAGTCTTTCAAACGGCAGGAGGGAGCAGGATTCTTCCGTGGATGGTACTGAGAAAGACCCCGACTTTGAGACTCAGCCACCTCAGCTTCCGGGGTGGCCTCACAGCGACCACCCTCAGGTGGAGTCTGAGGCATCTCCAACTCCACACAGTGATCACCCTCAGGGCACCAGATGCTAGAGTTGCCCGGGTCACCACTTTCCTTCTCAGAACTCAACTCTGCCTCTCTGTCGAGACTGTTCGGGTCCATCATCAAGGGACTGTCCTCAACCTCCAGCCTGGCTGAAGAAGACTCAGAGATCTCAGAGTGATATCTTTTGAAATGGGACACATTTTTGGCCACCTTCTCCCGAACTCTGACTGCAATGATCTGGGTTCCCTTGACATTGACTACAGTCCACAGCTTCTTTTCATATGGCAGGTGAAACTTGCCAGTGGCAAAACGATTCTTGATCAGCACCAAGTCTCCATTTTCAAAACTGCGGGTCTTGGCATTCTTTTTCCGGATTACCTGAATATATGCATCCCGGCAACGAGCATCCATCCTGGTATCATCAGGGGTCGGAGGCTGCCACTGGGGATGAGGAGGTATTGAGTCTGTGACCACCCAGGCCATCAGCAGATGAGCAGGAGCAACTCCGGGGGTGGTGTGTGGCATCTGGCGATCGCTTCTGAGAAATGTGAATATTGCCTGCTCTATTGACTGTCTTTTGTCATGGGCGATCCGGATGAATTTATTTAGAGTCCTCATGAATCTCTCCGCCTCCCCATTGGCCTGTGGCCATCTGGCCGTGACTCTACGGTGTCGAACGCCAAGACTGGTGAGGTAGGTGGCGAATTCCTGCCCTTGAAAGGGAGGTCCATTATCCGTGAGCAGCTCCTGCATTAGGCCATGGGTGGCCAGGATCTTTTCAATTTTTGGTATCACTTCAGCAGCACTGGGAGATGTCACGATTTCAACCTCGGGATATTTTGAATGTTTGTCAATCGCCACCAAGGTATAGCGACCATCAGGCAGACTGCTGAAATCCATGCTAACACAAGACCATGGAGACCTTGGCCGAGGTTCCGCAATGACTGGAGCAGGACGCGGCATTTCCTCCGTTACTTGGCATGAAGAATAGGAGCGGACGGTGGCCTCCACCAGTTCGTCCATTAGGGGGAACCACACTTTGGTCCGGAGTCTGGATTTTGTTTTCACCGTGCCGTGATGTCCTATGTGGGCCAATTGGACGCATCGATCCATCAAAGGGAATCACCAGCTGGTGTCCCCTCAACAAGCATTTTGTGGCGTCTTCAGTGAGCTCATCCTTGACATGATATAAGCTTTCCATGATCCGCCGGGCAGGGATCGTCGGGATTTTCCATTTTTCTTTGGCCTTGTGCCAATTGCCACTACATAAGGCCACTTTGGCTCTTTGCAAACAGTCGTCTTTGGCTGTCTCCTCAGTGAGATCTCTCATGGACAGGGGAAGAGGACATGACCGGGCTGTCACGCACTTGACATATTCTTCAGTATCAGCAGCGTCCGCCGTTTCCTTGGCAGTGGCCGCTCTGGAATGTCGAGACAAGTAGTCCGCAGGGTTGCGGGACCCTGGTTGGTATTCTACCTTACAGTTGTAATCTTGAAGCTGCAACATCCATTTCTCAATCCGCGGCGGCGGCTTCGTAGAGGTCCCTGAGAACAGAGCTACAAGAGGTTTGTGGTCCGTGGCCACTGCAAAGGGCTTGCCATAGACGTACAAGTGGAAGTGGCGACACCCCCAATAAATTGCAATGGCTTCCTTTTCTATTTGAGAGTACCTCTGTTCTGTCTCAGTAAGTGTCCGACTTGTGAAAGCCACAGGGGCCCAGTCCTCCTCCTGACGTTGTTTTTGCAGCAGTACAGCCCCTAGGCCCATGGGACCTGCATCCACAGCTATCTGGGTCATTTTCCTTGGTTTGAAAAAAGCAAGCGTAGTAGCCTCTGAGAGTGCGTTCTTGATCTCATTGAATTCCTTTGCTTGGTCTGGACCGCGTATTGGTTAGTTCTCTCAGCGGTAGTGTCAAGGTTGTGAGATCACGAATAAACCTTCTGCAGTAGTTTATCATGCCCAGGAAGCTGCAGACTTCCGTCACACTGGCGGGGGCTGCAGCGTCTTTGATGCCCCGGACCTTCTCTGGGTCTGGATTGACTCCCTCTGTGGAAAAAGTGTAACTGAAAAACTGCAGCTTTCTCTTCAGGAATTCACACTTTTCCCGATGCAAGGTGAGTCCGGCGTCACACAGGCGGCGAAGCACTTGTGTAAGGCGCAAATTTTGTTCAGGAATGGATTGTGTGTGAACCATGATGTCGTCACTGACTTTGATGACACCTGGGATGTCCATAATCAGTTCATGTATGATGTTTTGAAAATACTCAGCAGCACTAGATACACCAAAGCTCAGCCGGGTGTAACGTCGAAGCCCCACATGAGTTGAAAAAGTGGTGATGTTTCGAGATTCTTCATCAAGCACCAGTTGATGGTATCCGGACTGTAGGTCAAGCTTGGAAAACCAGCAGGCTCCAGCCATTTCTCCAATGAGATCGTCTATGATTGGGGTTAAGTGGCGTTCGCGTTTAATTGCGGCGTTAGGTAAGCGCATTTCTACACAAATCCCCACTTAGCCAGTCTGCTTAGGCTTCCGCGTGACAACGATGGGAGGGACCCACAGTGTGGGTCCCGATACCTTCTCAATTATTCCTGCTGCTTCTAGCTTCTTGAGCCCCTCCTCAACCTGTGGCCACAGGTGAAATGCTATCCGCCGATGCCTTAGTGCTACGGGCTGGACCGTTGGGTCGACATGTAAATGAACTTCCTTGCCCTTGAATCTTCCAATGCCTTCAAAGACCTCCGAGAATTCGTGAAGCAACTGTTGAATCGATTCATGATGCACGCTGAAGGCAAACGTCACCACTCCTAAATCTTCTGCAGCACGGCACCCCAGGAACATGCCTTGGCTATCTACGGTGACGTACACGTTGGTGGTGACAGAGCAGTCTCCATGGGAGATGGATGTTTTAAAGCAACCATGTATTTTTAGCGGAGTGTCTTGGCCATAGGCAAACACAGTAATTGCTGACGGGTACAGCTTGGGTGCTGGGCACAGCGACTGGTAGAGGGCAGATGCCATAATATTGATGGTAGCCCCAGTATACACCACAGCCATGACGTCCTGGGATCCCACACAGATGTGGCACTGCGGCAGCTGTCGCGCTTTGCAGGTGGCAGCACTAATCATGTGTACTTTATGGACTACCCGCTCTTCGTCTTCGTCGTCATCCATGTCACTGGGTGTCCTATCTCCCTCAGGTATGGCGTTAACCAGCTGCCGTGGCTTGCAATATTTCTTTGATCTGCACACTTTCTTAAAGTGGTTGAATCGCCCGCATCCCTAGCATCTCTTCCCTTTGGTGGGACATTCTGCTGCTGGTGCAGAGGTCCGCCACAGTATCCACACGTTCCTGCTGGTCCCCTAGTCACGGTGCTGGACTCCATCTTGTTCCACCTCGTCAGTGTTTTGGTCGTGACCGCGTTTACAGGTTCTGTCTTCACCGGGACTTGGAGGGTCGCCTCCATGTGTGCTGCACGTGCTTTTGACAGCTCTTTGGTGCATCCCAGGGTCAGGATGTCGGCGAGCGATTTGCCAGACTCTTCTAGAATGCGTTCCCGGAGTTTTGCGGAGGCACACCCTTGAATCACTTGCCCCCTTATCTCTTCCGTCTCGTCTTGGAACCAGCATGTTGATGCTAGGTTCTTGAGTCTAGCATGGTACGGTGTCCAAGGACTCCTCAGGGAGTTGGCGTGCCTGTCTAAATATGAATCTCTCATTGTCCTGATTGGCCATCGGCTCGAAATGTCAGTTGAGGGCATTTATTAAGGTGTGGTGGTTCTTGGGCGTGGCCGCCACAAGTGTTTTAGCAATGTTGTGTATGTCTTTGCCCCATAGGTGCAACAGCATCGCTCTTTTCTGGTCCTTTTGAACCTTGGTGGCCTCGAAGAATATCTGTAAGCTATCCACCCAATCCTTCCATTTGGGTGCCAGTGAGGATGGCAATCCTTCCGCGATGAAGGGCTCTATGGGCAGTATTTGGGACATTGCTTTAGGTGTGGGCCTTGCGTCAGGTGCTGCACTGACTGCACTGCCCTTTAGGGGTTGTCGCCACGCTGTGCTGGTAGGGTAAGTATGCACTTTGCTGTTCACTGACCTCCTGGCTGTCCCTGCATGGTGAGAGGGGCACACGCCTATGGGGTTTGGCACTTCTACCCTCCCTTCAGGATGGCTGCCGCTTTGTGGTTTGGTAGGCCTGTGTTAAGGCCTCAGCTTCACCCGCTTGTGGGGGGTCCCTTCTGCGCTTGGTGGGGCTTGCGTGAGGGCCTCAATTCCTACGTCCTCCGTGACGCTGAGCACAGACTCACGTAGTGCCTCCCAGCACAGCTGACACACCGGGGGCCAAGAAAGGACTCAGTCAGTCCGGGCGCGGCACCTGGAGCGCACGTGGGCTGCCAATGGGCGGGTCACTGTATTGCGGGGGCTCTCCTCTGCACGCAAGCGACCCCACGTGGCTGCACACAGCTGCGGCAGGACGCGCGGGCAGCGGGCAGCACCCTGGGGCGTGGCGCAGGAGTAAGCTCACCTCGAGGCCTCGCCGGGCCGCGAAGACGTCCTCCAGTCCTCAGCCCAGAAATCGGAGCATCCCTGCAGCCTCCGGGCGCCGGGTAACACTGCGCCACAGGACGGGGCACGAGCGCCGCGAGCGGTCAGAAAGCTTGCGGCCGCCTCACCGCAGGTTGCGAGGGCAGGACCACCCTCGTCGCCAATTTGGTGTTGCCCGGATGTGAAGGGCAACACGATGGAACTATGCAAATGGGCCTTTGGGGGAAACATGCATTAATCACGACAAGAGACGGTTAGTGTGATGCAACTATCGGGACTCGCCTCCATCGCCTGACTGGCGTACGTTTGCGTGCCCCTTACTTTTATTGTATGCAGGTCACATGACCATAACGGTACGGACGTGTAGTGACACGTCACACGTCACGACATCACAACGCCCAGAAGACACTGAAGATAAACGTCAGTCCATCGGGCTGGAAGAAGCCAGGAAATCAAATGGGTAAGAGTGGGAGGGGTCACTTATCAGAGCCACAGCACTGCTTTTCAACACCAAAAAGAACAATATACAGTAAGGCAATGAAATGAGCATACCAGGCGCTAAAGACTCCCAGAGTACCAGCCATGGCTAACTGATTACCAATTTTAAGGCAGGGCCATCGAGCAGCCGTTTGACAGACAAGCTTTGGCAAAAACAATGCTCCATACCTTTGGGACCGGCTGACTTTGCAGGCATCCAAAATGGATCAGTAACTAAAAAAGAAGAAGAAGAAGATGAATTAGCAGGATGACAGACCGGCAGCACTTTGCTACCAGGTTTCCCTGCAAAAAATAAATAAATAAAAATACCTTTTTTTAAAATAAAAATATGATGGGTGGGTGTATGGAGCAGTTGAGGAGTGCGTGGCGGGAAGCAATGAAAAATGGATGGGCTTGACGACAAGCAGCAACAAGCATTGGCATAGCCAATAGGTCTCGCCTTTGGGACCTTATAATTGTTTAGCCATGCAACAGTTAATGTTGTTGCACTAAGAATATTGTGCTGCACAACTAAATACGTATAAGGTCCCAAAGGCAAGACCTATTGGCTAAGCCAATGCATGTTTTTAGAATGGGACCGGCATGTTTCCATGATCATATTTTAAAACTATCGCTGCTAATAAATGCCTCTCAATGCAGTGATATAATCTGATCTACTGATGTAAAACGCTCATGTATGTTAATAAATTACACTTTTTTTGTAGTTTGCAGAGAGTTTATCATGTTTTTACATGTTTACTGCAAATTTTATTTAAAACTAAAGGGTTCCTAAAGATAAGTTATCTAGGACACCTTCTTTACCTTGCTTTAGTTAACTTGAGTACGCCCATTCCTTTCACAGCTTTCTGAATGTTCCTGCTCTGTCAAGTCAACAGCATCCTAGTGCTGCCGGTCACCAGGGGGGTCGCAAATAAAGGTCAGGAGCCTTCTTTGAGTAGCCCTGCCCTAACTATACATGCTTGGCTTTCCCTACACCACGCTCCACAGCCCTTCCTTCACTTCCGAATCGCGAACCCCTGCACCGCGCCTTACAAAGGTCTGCGGGGCACAGGCTTTGAACAGTATTTGCACGGAGAGACGGATGCACACCCCAAGATGTTACTTGTATTCCAGCAGTGAGGCTTCGAACTGGTGTCAGCCGCACGGGAAGAGGACAGGGCTAGCAAGTGACCATGGCATCAGTAATTCTGGCATTCCTGTTTGCGGAAGGTTATTTATTATGTGTGGAAACAATTATCTGCAAAGGGCAATAAAGTCTCTCCGGAGTCATTAGCGGACGACGACAACATGAACCGCTGGCTAGAATTTTTGCTCGTAATGTAAGTGTTAATAATCTTGGATGCTGAAGCATTTTAAACAAGCGGGCGCGCCTCGCGCGGCTGCAGGAGGAGGGTAGAGAGGAGAGGGCCTGCCCGATTCCCTTGCGGGAGCGAGCAGCAAGAAATGCGCGCTGCTTAGGCGAGACCTAAAAACAGAGGCCAGGGGAGAAGTACACAAGCAAAAAGACAACAAAGAGCATGGGGCAGGCAAGGAGCTTGGTGGGGGAGAAGCTCATGACATAGCTTGCATTATGAGCGAGATAGCAACTGGAAGTGGGCAGGAATTTGGTGGGAGGAGAAGTGCATGCGGGAAAGAGATGGAAAAACTGTGCACTCTTTTGGACTGCTTAAGCAAAAAGAAAAAAGAAGTTCGCTAAAAGTGAACAGTGAAGACAAAGCCATCCACTCAGAGAGATGATAAAGAGGCTATATTTGTTCCATGGAAGGACCTAACACATCACGGACATGCTGGGGCAAGGAAAGCCACTCAATAAGAAACAAATGAGAGTGAAAAGAAACCCAAAGCGTACTAAGATCTCTCAGTTCTAGGTAAGTCCATAATCGGTCCTTTGCAGCCAGACAATTGTGCTGTCTATTAGGCTTAACCCCAGGGCAGGTGAGATGAATGTAGTGTTTGTCTCCTTTTTTCATGAACACAATAGGCATTTTTGTAAGGGTTAGATTTGTCCTAATTTCATAAGACAACAAGACACAAGCCCTTCTATTTGCAAACCAGCTGCATGATTTAATGGCTTTTTATAAGATGTGATCAAGGCCTCAGTCTGATTTTGAGGCACTAAACCCCTGGAAGCTGGTGCAGACCTTGCTGAGTGTACACCATACCACTGCCTTCCAAAGCTAAACAATTCAAACAGTGTTCTAATTGGAGGTACTATTTACAGGCTTTAGACACTCGTTGTTGGCTCACAGACAATTTGAAAATAAATACGGTAAGTGATGTTCATGCCTAGTAGTATACATTTCTATTATATAAGACAAAGTAAAGATTGATCATGCAGCTGTCTCTAGGGGAGCCAGACACCCACATGACCTGGAAAGGCATCTGCAGAATGTGGAAATACTTCATCTGTGTCATGTCCCAGCGTTAGTCACATTACTGAGTTGCATTGGGATTGCCTTTATTTCTTGCAGGTCGACCTCTGTCCCGTGTGCACGCCATTCCCAATGACGATCATAGCCTGCAGGTCGAGTGGGATGCCTCTGAGGCTTCTGTGAGTGGCTACGTTCTGGAGTGGTGTAGAGTGGCCGAGGCCAGCCCCTGCGACATAAAATGGAAAAAGGCAACGAATGCAAGTAGCAGATCACTTATACAAGGTAAAGATCTGAATTTGAACAATTATGGACGCACACAGTAAGGGTTAATTGGGGCAAGGTCCAGATACAAGCCAGTGGTGTACGCTTAAGGGGATTATGTGTCCTTTTGGTTTATACTGTATTATTATCTTACACATATTAAACATGTCTAACATGTGACTACCTTTGACCCAGCCTTCACAGTCTTTGAAAGGTGCCACCTATGCGATAATTCTCAATTTTCAACTGGGCATGCATGCATCTAATTTACACACTGTCACCTTTCAGCTTCTTTTCGGAACCTCTGCCACTTTGGAGCCAGGAGTGCTTTTCTTTCAATACAGATAAATTAAACTAGGAAAAAAATATTTCGCAAAACAAAATATTTTGTGAATTTTCGCATAGTTTTACATTTTTGCTCACCAAAGTAGCCAGATGAGGGCTTTAAAAATGGTTCATGCCAATGATTTAACATTATTGCCATTTTCCCAACTGAATTGTCCCTTGATGATGTGTACCTGCCTGCGCTATTACCCACTTCACTGGCAGTCATTGTTTTGACATTGGAAAGGCGGGAGACCCATATTGCTTTACCGAGGCTCAAACCTGCCACCTGCCAGATACACAAAGTTGTGTTGGGCACATACTTTCACCTGCTTATCCATAATCTACATGAAAAGTTCCAGCACTTGCATCAAGGGAAAACACATTTACTGCAAATGTGCACTGACAAAAAATGCAATTGAGTTTTCTGTGTATGGATGTAATTGTGTGACATGGGCACACATAAAGTAGTTGTGTTGCAGTGACTAATTTGTTTTTTTGGGAACAAGGACACTCAAGATAATATCTGGCTCCCCAATCTGACCAAATAGTTAGTCCATACGTACATCACCTTTCTCCTCTTGCCTCAGTTCAGTATCTCAACAAACTGAGAGGACTCAAAAAGTATAAAGCACTGCGTTCAAAAGAATATTGTATTGCACTGTATTGTAGCGTTTGTACAATAGGCGATACCCGAGAGTGTTTCTAGATGGTCAAGTAAAAGTCTACTTCCATGTATTGTGCATGGTTTGTAGAGTGTGACTTTACAGGTTAGCCTAAGTGGGAAGCATTTGAGTGGTGTGTGTGAGGTCAGAAGGGATGCTCCACACATTGCAGCAAACGTGGCTGAGCTTAAGTATGAATGAAGCCGAGACATACAAAGACTTTGTACATTCTTATCATCTTCAGATGGTTGGATAGAAAGTTATTGAGCTGTGATTGGCTGGAAGGGTGTGCTTATTAGTGGGCGGCTCCTCCATGTGGACCGAGGAGTGTCGCCCCACGGCTTTCTCACAATGCGAGAAGCAGAAACATAAAATGGTATTTACAAATACAATTTTATGTTAATGCTGCTCGCACGGCTTGAAAGGCCAGGTGGGTGGGTGGTCCTGCAACAGGTCAGGGGAGGAGTGGCTATTCCAATTTTGCGGGCCCTTGCTCCGGTTTGGTCAGCCCCATTGCAGCGTGGTGATTGGCTTAGGGGAGGGAGGCTGGCTGCCTCATGCAAGGAGCAGAGAAGCAGAGACGAATCATGACCGGATCGGGCCGGCTAAGGTAAGTTATATATATATACATATTTGACATTAAAATTACGCACCCCCTGCACAACCCCCTGTCCCCCCATCTGCGAGTCAATCCTGGCCATGTGGTGGTTATGTAGCTCAGCATAAGTGGGAAGCACTGCATGTTATGCATGAGATTCGAAAGGGTGCCCCAATTGTGAGTTTTGGTGATCCTGTAGCTGCATCTATACTTCGAATGTGGCAGTAGAATGTAGGATGAAGCAGCATTAAATTCCATGCACCCCAGAGAGGGGGCCTGTGCTGTGTGCACTAAATGCTCCAAGTCGTAGCCGATCAGGCATCCTTTCTGACCCTCCAGAAGGGACGGAACATATAATGTGTTGCTATTTGCATAATTAACTAGACTGTATGAGACTTTCAATAGAAGTATTGGTTTCTTTCTGTACTTCTCTTGAATCAGGCTGAAAGGTCTGCTACACGTCAGTATGATAGATTGCCCTGTTGCGCCGCCATGTGGTACCAGACTTCCATTGCACCACCAATTGTAAGTCTGTTGATGTAAATCAGATGATTGTAGACTGCAGAGGGTGGTAAGTGACGCATGTCTTAGAAGTCTGTAGAATGCAGCCTAACAAAGATTTCTACATTAGGGAGGCAACAATCCAGCATTTTTCAGGTATGTCCTGCAGTCGGGGATCCTGTTTTTCTGCTGCTGTGTGACAGTGACCCTGATGGCAAGGCCAAGGGTTTGCCTTTTCCTAAGAACATGTCACTGTATTGTGAGTTCTGTCCATCTTTGGCATGTAGTGTTCATTTCCAGTATATAAAGGTGATATGGTAAAGCAGAGTTTAGATCTCAAGTATTCTAATTACTTGGCTAAAACATACCCACTGGACCAGGTCTTGTGCCAGTGGTTACTGAGCAGTATGCATAGTAAATATTGATATTTATCAATGATGTTTCAAAGTTTAGACAGTGTAATTTGGATACCAGAGTTCATTTTCTAAACTTGTCTCTCATTATTTGCAATAGAAAGTAGTCAAAGCTTCCTCGAGGAGGTGGTAAAGGGAATAGAACTCAAATTTAGTATGAATAATAATCACACCAGATAAACTGGATCTCCAGCTGATTTATCTTTTAAGAAGGCCTGCTTTAGGGGAGCGGGATATTTTATGAAAGTCATATCACTCTGCTTCTCAAAAAAATTACTTCCGACACACAAGGTTTCCACAAGCATAAAGTGTCTTGAGAATTGATAATGAAATGTTGGCAATACAAATGTATATTGCTTTGCATTTGCTGAAACACAGTCATGGTACAAAGAGCAGGATCGACAGGGTCAAGGCTGATTTGCATATGGCCATGTCTGAACTGGGGTGGTGTGGAGTGCAAAAAATGATGGATTTAGGCCCAGATCTCTGTACTGGCGTGAATGTATGACATTGTTCTGCATTCTGTCCATCAACTGTTGTTTTTGCATTTGTCACCCAGAGTAGGATGGGTATGCTCAGACGTGCTCTCCACACCACTGGAGTCAAGCTATCCTGACTGATGACGGCTGATAGCCAGAAACCGGTCATAGGATGCTTTATTTCGGTCCAGGAAAGACATGGCTTGGCAGTTAGGACTGGACTGTTCCCATGAGGAACAGGGTCAAGGCTGATTTGCATATGGCCATGTCTGAACTGGGGTGGTGAGAGTGCAAAAAATGATGGATTTAGGCCCAGATCTCTGTACTGGGGTGAATGTATGACATTGTCCTACATTCTGTCCATCAACTGTTGTTTTTTCAGAAACTCAAAGCAGCCCTTGAAAAAATGCAGAATCAGACAAGTCCCAAAAAGCATGGCATAAATGAAGAAAACAAGTATACCTGATGCTCTCAGGAGGAAACCCTGCGGTACAAAAGGGGTGGTGATGGACAGAGCATCTGAATCAATCAAACACTCACACCCAGTCAAAAGATCTGGGTTTAATCCATCACCGTTCTTTAGCCCACTCTGCCACCCCAGTTCAGACATGGCTATATGCAAATCAGTCTGACCCTGTGCCTCATGGGAACAGTCCAGCCCGAACTGCCAAGCCATGTCTTCCCTGGACCGGAAACAAGCTTCCGAGGACCAGTTTCTGGCATTCTAGCCGTCTTCAGCTCGGCTTGCTTGAATCCAGTGGCAAAGTGAGCAAGGGACTCACGTCTGAGCATACCCTGCCACACTTATGGCGGCCAAAAGTGATACAAAAGGGGGTGGTGATGGACGAAGCATCTGAATCAATCAAACACTCACACCCAGTCAAAAGATCTGGGTTTAATCCATCACTGTTCTTTAGCCCACTCTGCCACCCCAGTTCAGACATGGCTATATGCAAATCAGTCTGACCCTGTGCCTCATGGGAACAGTCCAGCCCGAACTGCTAAGCCATGTCTTCCCTGGACCGGAAACAAGCTTCCCAGGACTGGTTTCTGGCATTACAGCCATCTTCAGCCCGGCTTGCTTGAATCCAGTGGCAAAGTGAGCAAGGGACTCACGTCTGAGCATACCCTGCCACACTTATGGCGGCCAAAAGCAGTACAAAAGGGGGTGGTGATGGACGGAGCATCTGAATCAATCAAACACTCACACCGAGTCAAAAGATCTGGGTTTAATCCATCACCGTTCTTTAGCCCACTCTGCCACCCCAGTTCAGACATGGCTATATGCAAATCAGTCTGACCCTGTGCCTCATGGGAACAGTCCAGCCCGAACTGCTAAGCCATGTCTTCCCTGGACCGGAAACAAGCTTCCGAGGACTGGTTTCTGGCATTCCAGCCGTCTTCAGCCCGGCTTGCTTGAATCCAGTGGCAAAGTGAGCAAGGGACTCACGTCTGAGCATACCCTGTCACACTTATGGCGGCCAAAAGTAGTACAAAAGAGGGTGGTGATGGACGGAGCATCTGAATCAATCAAACACTCACACCCAGTCAAAAGATCTGGGTTTAATCCATCACCGTTCTTTAGCCCACTCTGCCACCCCAGTTCAGACATGGCTATATGCAAATCAGTCTGACCCTGTGCCTCATGGGAACAGTCCAGCCCGAACTGCCAAGCCATGTCTTCCCTGGACCGAAAACAAGCTTCAGAGGACTGGTTTCTGGCATTCCAGCTGTCTTCAGCCCGGCTTGCTCGAATCCAGTGGCAAAGTGAGCAAGGGACTCACGTCTGAGCATACCCTGCCACACTTATGGCGGCCAAAAGCGGTACAAAAGGGGGTGGTGATGGACGGAGCATCTGAATCAATCAAACACTCACACCCAGTCAAAAGATCTGGGTTTAATCCATCACCGTTCTTTAGCCCACTCTGCCACCCCAGTTCAGACATGGCTATATGCAAATCAGTCTGACCCTGTGCCTCATGGGAACAGTCCAGCCCGAACTGCCAAGCCATATCTTCCCTGGACCGGAAACAAGATTCCGAGGACCAGTTTCTGTCATTCTAGCCGTCTTCAGCTCGGCTTGCTTGAATCCAGTGGCAAAGTGAGCAAGGGACTCACGTCTGAGCATACCCTGCCACACTTATGGCGGCCAAAAGCGGTACAAAAGGGGGTGGTGATGGACGGAGCATCTGAATCAATCAAACACTCACACCCAGTCAAAAGATCTGGGTTTAATCCATCACTGTTCTTTAGCCCACTCTGCCACCCCAGTTCAGACATGGCTATATGCAAATCAGTCTGACCCTGTGCCTCATGGGAACAGTCCAGCCCGAACTGCTAAGCCATGTCTTCCCTGGACCGGAAACAAGCTTCCCAGGACTGGTTTCTGGCATTACAGCCATCTTCAGCCCGGCTTGCTTGAATCCAGTGGCAAAGTGAGCAAGGGACTCACGTCTGAGCATACCCTGCCACACTTATGGCGGCCAAAAGCAGTACAAAAGGGGGTGGTGATGGACGGAGCATCTGAATCAATCAAACACTCACACCGAGTCAAAAGATCTGGGTTTAATCCATCACCGTTCTTTAGCCCACTCTGCCACCCCAGTTCAGACATGGCTATATGCAAATCAGTCTGACCCTGTGCCTCATGGGAACAGTCCAGCCCGAACTGCTAAGCCATGTCTTCCCTGGACCGGAAACAAGCTTCCGAGGACTGGTTTCTGGCATTCCAGCCGTCTTCAGCCCGGCTTGCTTGAATCCAGTGGCAAAGTGAGCAAGGGACTCACGTCTGAGCATACCCTGTCACACTTATGGCGGCCAAAAGTAGTACAAAAGAGGGTGGTGATGGACGGAGCATCTGAATCAATCAAACACTCACACCCAGTCAAAAGATCTGGGTTTAATCCATCACCGTTCTTTAGCCCACTCTGCCACCCCAGTTCAGACATGGCTATATGCAAATCAGTCTGACCCTGTGCCTCATGGGAACAGTCCAGCCCGAACTGCCAAGCCATGTCTTCCCTGGACCGAAAACAAGCTTCAGAGGACTGGTTTCTGGCATTCCAGCTGTCTTCAGCCCGGCTTGCTCGAATCCAGTGGCAAAGTGAGCAAGGGACTCACGTCTGAGCATACCCTGCCACACTTATGGCGGCCAAAAGCGGTACAAAAGGGGGTGGTGATGGACGGAGCATCTGAATCAATCAAACACTCACACCCAGTCAAAAGATCTGGGTTTAATCCATCACCGTTCTTTAGCCCACTCTGCCACCCCAGTTCAGACATGGCTATATGCAAATCAGTCTGACCCTGTGCCTCATGGGAACAGTCCAGCCCGAACTGCCAAGCCATATCTTCCCTGGACCGGAAACAAGATTCCGAGGACCAGTTTCTGTCATTCTAGCCGTCTTCAGCTCGGCTTGCTTGAATCCAGTGGCAAAGTGAGCAAGGGACTCACGTCTGAGCATACCCTGCCACACTTATGGCGGCCAAAAGCGGTACAAAAGGGGGTGGTGATGGACGGAGCATCTGAATCAATCAAACACTCACACCCAGTCAAAAGATCTGGGTTTAATCCATCACCGTTCTTTAGCCCACTCTGCCACCCCAGTTCAGACATGGCTATATGCAAATCAGTCTGACCCTGTTCCTCATGGGAACAGTCCAGTTCGAACTGCTAAGCCATGTCTTCCCTGGACCGGAAACAAGCTTCCGAGGAAGAGGTTTCTGGCATTCCAGCCGTCTTCAGCCCGGCTTGCTTGAATCCAGTGGCAAAGTGAGCGAGGGACTCACGTCTGAGCATACCCTGCCACACTTATGGCGGCCAAAAGCAGTACAAAAGGGGGTGGTGATGGACGGAGCATCTGAATCAATCAAACACTCACACCCAGTCAAAAGATCTGGGTTTAATCCATCACCGTTCTTTAGCCCACTCTGCCACCCCAGTTCAGACATGGCTATATGCAAATCAGTCTGACCCTGTGCCTCATGGGAACAGTCCAGCCCGAACTGCCAAGCCATGTCTTCCCTGGACCGAAAACAAGCTTCCGAGGACTGGTTTCGGGCATTACAGCTGTCTTCAGCCCGGCTTGCTTGAATCCAGTGGTAAAGTGAGCAAGGGACTCACTTCAGAGCATACCCTGCCACACTTATGGCGGCCAAAAGCGGTACAAAAGGGGGTGGTGATGGACGGAGCATCTGAATCAATCAAACACTCACACCCAGTCCAAAGATCTGGGTTTAATCCATCACCGTTCTTTAGCCCACTCTGCCACCCCAGTTCAGACATGGCTATATGCAAATCAGTCTGACCCTGTGCCTCATGGGAACAGTCCAGCCCGAACTGCCAAGCCATGTCTTCCCTGGACCGGAAACAAGCTTCCGAGGACCGGTTTCTGGCATTCCAGCCGTCTTCAGCCTGGCTTGCTTGAATCCAGTGGCAAAGTGAGCAAGGGACTCACGTCTGAGCATACCCTGCCACACTTATGGCGGCCAAAAGCAGTACAAAAGGGGGTGGTGATGGACGGAGCATCTGAATCAATCAAACACTCACACCCAGTCAAAAGATCTGGGTTTAATCCATCACCGTTCTTTAGCCCACTCTGCCACCCCAGTTCAGACATGGCTATATGCCAATCAGTCTGACCCTGTGCCTCATGGGAACAGTCCAGCCCGAACTGCTAAGCCATGTCTTCCCTGGACCGGAAACAAGCTTCCGAGGACTGGTTTCTGGCATTCCAGCCGTCTTCAGCCCGGCTTGCTTGAATCCAGTGGCAAAGTGAGCAAGGGACTCACGTCTGAGCATACCCTGCCACACTTATGGCGGCCAAAAGCAGTACAAAAGGGGGTGGTGATAAACGGAGCATCTGAATCAATCAAACACTCACACCCAGTCAAAAGATCTGGGTTTAATCCATCACCGTTCTTTAGCCCACTCTGCCACCCCAGTTCAGACATTGCTATATGCAAATCAGTCTGACCCTGTGCCTCATGGGAACAGTCCAGCCCGAACTGCCAAGCCATGTCTTCCCTGGACCGAAAACAAGCTTCCGAGGACTGGTTTCTGGCATTCCAGCTGTCTTCAGCCCGGCTTGCTTGAATCCAGTGGCAAAGTGAGCAAGGGACTCATGTCTGAGCATACCCTGCCACACTTATGGCGGCCAAAAGCGGTACAAAAGGGGGTGGTAATGGACGGAGCATCTGAATCAATCAAACACTCACACCCAGTCAAAAGATCTGGGTTTAATCCGTCACCGTTCTTTAGCCCTCTCTGCCACCCCAGTTCAGACATGGCTATATGCAAATCAGTCTGACCCTGTGCCTCATGGGAACAGTCCAGCCCGAACTGCCAAGCCATGTCTTCCCTGGACCGGAAACAAGATTCCGAGGACCAGTTTCTGGCATTCTAGCCGTCTTCAGCTCGGCTTGCTTGAATCCAGTGGCAAAGTGAGCAAGGGACTCACGTCTGAGCATACCCTGCCACACTTATGGCGGCCAAAAGCGGTACAAAAGGGGGTGGTGATGGACGGAGCATCTGAATCAATCAAACACTCACACCCAGTCAAAAGATCTGGGTTTAATCCATCACCGTTCTTTAGCCCACTCTCCCACCCCAGTTCAGACATGGCTATATGCAAATCAGTCTGACCCTGTGCCTCATGGGAACAGTCCAGCCCGAACTGCTAAGCCATGTCTTCCCTGGACCGGAAACAAGCTTCCGAGGACCGGTTTCTGGCATTCCAGCCGTCTTCAGCCCGGCTTGCTTGAATCCAGTGGCAAAGTGAGCAAGGGACTCACGTCTGAGCATACCCTGCCACACTTATGGCGGCCAAAAGCAGTACAAAAGGGGGTGGTGATGGACAGAGCATCTGAATCAATCAAACACTCACACCGAGTCAAAAGATCTGGGTTTAATCCATCACCGTTCTTTAGCCCACTCTGCCACCCCAGTTCAGACATGGCTATATGCAAATCAGTCTGACCCTGTGCCTCATGGGAACAGTCCAGCCCGAACTGCCAAGCCATGTCTTCCCTGGACCGAAAACAAGCTTCAGAGGACTGGTTTCTGGCATTCCAGCCGTCTTCAGCCCGGCTTGCTTGAATCCAGTGGTAAAGTGAGCAAGGGACTAACTTCTGAGCATACCCTGCCACACTTATGGCGGCCAAAAGCGGTACAAAAGGGGGTGGTGAGGGACGGAGCATCTGAATCAATCAAACACTCACACCCAGTCAAAAGATCTGGGTTTAATCCATCACCGTTCTTTAGCCCACTCTGCCACCCCAGTTCAGACATGGCTATATGCAAATCAGTCTGACCCTGTGCCTCATGGGAACAGTCCAGCCCGAACTGCCAAGCCATGTCTTCCCTGGACCGGAAACAAGCTTCCGAGGACCGGTTTCTGGCATTCCAGCCGTCTTCAGCCCGGCTTGCTTGAATCCAGTGGCAAAGTGAGGAAACCCTGGCATTTCCCCGAGAGCCTGCTGGCATGGAGGCAGTTTTCACGCTTGTGCAGTGGCAGCCATCTTCGAGCTCCCTGCTAGGCCCTTGGGGTTCATTTTATTAGTGTCCAGCAGGTCTGCCCCTCACCTGAGGCAATTCTGCACTGCAGCACAAGTGAAAACAAATATTGAGGGCCTGTCCTGCCAAGGTTGGGGACCGAATGGGTGCACTCCCCGTCCTCCACAGTTACAATCAGCAGATGGAGCTGGTTTGGAGCTGGAGTGCCCTCAGGGGCATCTCTAGAAGTGATTTCTAAGGAGGTGCAAACAAGGGGCTACAATATACATATTCATTTAAACATCTTAAGCAGACTGTGAACTAAACATTACGAAGGTGGAAGGGGTTGTGGTCTTCAGAGTGTTACAATCATTCCCATTTTCCCCTACACACCACTTTCTTCTGTAGTCTCTCCTTATGACACACCCTTTCCTCCTCAAATCTTTCTGAAACAATCAATTACAACACACTCCATCTGCATATCTTACGCCTCGTCACTTTCCTACTCTGCACACTCTTTTCACACTGTTCTGCAGTAACTTTCTTGTACCTCCTTCAGTTCACCACATCCACATACACACTGCGACCACTCACCTCTAAGTATATTTTAGTTAACTTTTGCCCTGTCAATGTTTGACAGCTGTGTACCTCTTTCACATACTTTTGCTCACAATTTCAACTGGCACGCATGACCATTCCTTTGTGCACTCTGCATAGAGGCCAAGGATTGGATGAGCATGTATTCCGAAACCCCTTGTCACCCACTGACAGGCAATGTGATAATTCACACTGCCTTTGACCCAAACACCATAGTTCTCAATTGTCCCTGTTATAAACATCCACCCACAACCGAAACTAAGACAGACACCTAGAGGCGACACTTTTCACAGTACACAATATACACGTGTAATATGTTACATGAAAGAAACTACAGAAACACAATATCCTGGAAAAACAAACACTTTCAAGAGATGCATGTCGTGATTGAAAGCAGCGCAAGAACCCGCAAGCGCCACTAACCTGACTCCGATGGCCAGCAGAAACGATAGACGATAGTCCTCCCAACTCCGCACTGCACAAAACCCAAAAATGGAATTATACCCACTATTCGAGTATGTACAGAAAGGGGCCGGGAGGTGGTTTGGCAGCGGGGGATTTGGTACTTCTGGTATCGTCTGGTCGATATACCCACGAGGTTACCGGTACTGGGACACTGCAGACGGAGGAGAGGACAGAGAACAAGAAATTAATACCACAAACCGTTACGGTCTGAACTCTTGTCCCCCCTTTTGATTCTAAACTCACCAGTTTCTCAACCCCATGTATCCGAGAATGAATCCATGAATACACTCTGCACGCTTGTGAAGATGTTGCCAGAAGTACGGAGAAGTTAGCTTCACTTCTCGACCTAAAACACACTACAGTTGTCTAGGGTAGAATATAAGAGGGCTAATTGTACTCGGCGTTAAAAGACACGCTTCGTGAGAACCACAATACTCCTTGTGGAAAGGTTTAGCCCAATTTGCAGTTAGTGTCAGTAAACACGGACAGAGAGAATTGTAACCCCCCGGTGCATAAACTATAAAGGAAGATGCTTCTGCACCGAACTAAACAAATATCAATAACCAACAAGACACTTTTGTAGGAGGCGAGCCCGCACTCCTCAGGTATACTTGCGCGGCAATGTATGGCTTGTAACAATGATTCTACTGGAATTCTGACCACGCTGGCGCTTCGCCGGCGCTGGTTGCACAAACGAATTCTGACCACGCAGGCTCTTCGTCGGCGTCGTTGCTTATCAGAATACTGACCACGCAGGCTCTTCGTCGGCGTCGTTGCTTATCAGAATACTGGCCACGCAGGCTTTTCTTCGGCGTAGACAAAGGTAACTCAACTCAGAGAGAACAAACCAACTGCTAACGAGAAATTACGGAACAAGATTGACAAGCCCCGTTATGTTCCGGAGGTGGAGTTTAAATAAGGTCCTCCCATTGATTCAACCCCCAGCGCCGGATGGCCTTCTGGGACTTGTAGTATTTCCGTAAGGGGCGTTCAGTACGGAATCTTTTGCATTTGGCTGTGTCGATGGTGGCGATCACTACAGAACCCCCTCTCGAGGACCGCCGTCCCGGCGGACGTCCTGGCTTACCGGGATACTGCTCATGGAATCGTTCAACCAAATTGGGACAATGTAGATGGTCCACAGGCTCCCAGGTCCTGTCTTCGGGGCCAAATACTTTCCAATTGACCAGGTACTGAATCCTGCCACGTACCATGCGAGAGTCCAGGATGGACAGTACCTCATATTCATCATGTCCATCAACTTCCACAGGACGAGGACGTTCAGGCAACCTCACGCTTGGAAGACAAGACACATGAAACACAGGATGAATCGTCCACGACACTGGCAACGAGAGTTTCATGGCTACCGCATTTATTACTTCACAAATACCATAGGGACCAACATATTTAGGCTTCAATTTCGTAAGTCCCTTAATATGCAGGTTGCGCGTTGAAAGCCAGACTTTGTCTCCAACCTTATACTCAGGTTCCGGGGATTGTCTCTTATCAGCAAAAAGCTTCTGGGCTGTTTGGGCTTTTTCCAAATTGTTCCGAGCCTCGATCAGAATCGCCCGAAGATGAGCATGATGTTCATGGATGGCAGGAACCAGGGATTCAGCCGGCCATTCAAATGGAAGCATGTTCGGGTGGAATCCATAAAGGCAAAAGAACGGAGAACAACCCAGGGTGGTATGTACAGCGTTATTATAGGCGAATTCCGCTAACCACAAAAGGATGGTCCAATCAGAGGTGTTTTGTAACGTAAAACATCGCAGGTATTGTTCAAGAGTCTGATTCAGACGTTCCGTTTTAGCATCCATTTGTGGATGGTAGCTGGACGAGAGACGAGCATCTATCTGCAGAATGGTACATAGAGCCTTCCAAAAACGAGAGGTGAATTGTGTTCCCCGATCCGTAATCAACACACTCGGCAATCCGTGTGGTCGCACGATGTGTTGCAGGAAGACTCTAGCTAATTCACTGGAGGAAGGCAGACCAGGTAAAGAGATAAAAGTCCCATTTTTGTAAGATGGTCAACTACCACCAGAACGACTGTCTGTTTCTCACAAGGGGGCATTTCCCCAATAAAATCCATAGACAAGGTATGCCATGGTTTGGGCGGAATCGGTAACGGCTGCAACAGTCCTGGCGGTTTGATATGACTGGCTTTTCCCTGTGCACAGATCGCACAGTTTGTTACATACTCCTTTGAATCAGCTCTGATATCAGGCCACCAAAACGATCGTTCCACATTAGCGGTGGTCTTGTGAATGCCCATGTGTCCCCCTAAAGCAGAATCGTGTGCTTATTCTAAAACCTTGGTTGTAACACGGTTCGGGGTATATATAAGGCATGGTAATGATATGCTAACTGATCTTTTTCGCATCGGTTGGCAGGCTCTTCCTGCACCCAAGATGCTATGTCCTGGTCAGTTAGGGCGACTCGAACGTCTTCTAGAAAATCTTCCGAGGTGATTAAGGCAATAGACAGTTCCGATTGTTCGGACCCCTTAAGAATGGAAGGGGGTTCAGTGGGAACTACTGCTTCTTCATCTTCCAGCCTGGAGAGCGCATCCGCTTTTCCGTTACGGGTCCCGGGTCTATACTTGATCACAAAGTCAAAGTCTGAGAAGAAGAGGGTCCACCTCAGTTGACGAGGAGTCAAGGCCTTTGCTGTTTTCAAAAACAACAGATTACGGTGATCTGTGATGTTTTCTACGGTATGTAATGCCCCTAGGAGGTAGTGTCTCCATTCTTCGCATGCTCTCTTGATGGCTAGGAGCTCTTTGTCAGTGATGGTATAATTGACTTCACACGGTGTGAGCTTCTTAGAGTAATATGCCACGGGGTGAAGCTGACCTGTGGTAGGGTGACGTTGGGACAGAACTCCACCGAGGGCATACTGTGATGCGTCAGTTTCCAGCACAAATGGCATCTTAGGGTCTGGATGTCGGAGAATGGGTGCTTGGGTAAACTTCTCTTTAAGAAGTTGAAATGTGGTCTCCGCTTCCTCTCCCCATTTGAAAGGGACATTTTTCCTCAAAAGGACAGTGATAGGATGTATGACCTTAGAGAAATCCTGAATGAATCGTCGATAATAGTTGGCAAAGCCAAGAAAGCTCTGCACTGACTTGACGTTTCGTGGCGTTTTCCAAGTTAGGATGGCATTGACCTTACTCATGTCCATTCTAAACCCCTGAGCATCGATCACGTATCCCAAAAAGGCAACTTGTTGAACATGAAAAAGGCATTTCTCCAACTTGGCATACAACGAGTTTTGTTGTAGCCGTTCCAACACTGTTCTTACATGTGTGAATTGGTCTAACAGAGATGCAGAATATATCAAAATATCGTCAATGTAAACCACACAAAATGACTCCAAACACCCCCTTAACACCTCGTCCATGAAGAACTGGAAGGCGGCTGGGGCGTTGCAGAGGCCAAAGGGCATCACCCTGTATTCGTAGAGGCCAAACTTAGTTCTAAACGCAGTCTTCCACTCATCCCCCTTCTTCACGCGTACAAGATGGTAAGCCCCGCGGAGATCAAGTTTGGTGAAATAGCGAGCTACTTTCAACTGATCCATCAACACAGGAATTAGGGGCAAAGGGTAACGGTTCTTGATTGTTACTCTGTTTATGGCTCGATAGTCTATACAAGGTCGCAACTCATCGCAGTCCTTCTTGGGAATAAAGAACATGGGCGAAGAAGCAGGAGAGGTGGAGTGTCTTATAAACCCAGACGCCAGATTGTCCTCTATGTAGGTCTTTAGATATAGTGTCTCCTTTTCCGTCAGGGCTACACCCTGCTGCAAGGGATATCAGCACCCGCAATGAGGTCTATCCGGCAATCGTAGGTGCGATGAGGAGGCAATTGGGTGGCCTTTTGTTTGTCAAACAAGGCGTGAAATTCACGGTACTCTTTTGGTAATGCTGTTGCACAGCAAAAGGAATCAACGGAACATGCACCAGCTAAATAAGCAGCGGGTGATGGATTAGGTGGGACGTCATGGTTTATTTCGTCCCGACAATGTTCTTTACAATACTCAGAAGTCATACTGACTGTCCGAGATGACCAGCTTACCTTAGGGTCATGCAGCGTGAGCCAGGGCATACCCAGAATGAGACGGAACTGCGGGGCATCTATGAGGTCGAACTGGATGTACTCACAATGATCCTCTCCAAATCTCATTAATAAAGCAAGCGTATGGTACGTTACAGGGCCTGATGAAAGTACAGTACCATCCACTGCTTTAACAGTCTCAGGTGTACGTTTCTTTTCACAGGGGATTCCCATGCCGAATGCATAGTCTTGGTCGATATAGTTCCCTGTAGCCCCCGAGTCCAACAAGGCATCGACTCTTAAAGAGTCCTGATTAGCTACCCATAGAGAAACACTCACGTTCATATGGGCGACTGCAGGGTGAAGGGTATTTGCCACATAAGGGGAGACCATGTTAGGTGGTTGTTTCAAATCAGAGGTCTCTACCTGATCCGAGACCTTCAGTTTTCTGACGGCTCACTTGAGGTAAGAGCGGCCTGTACTCGGGGAAGGGGATTCTTCCCCGGACCGTAATTCCTGGCTCTACATTCATTGATGAAATGCCCACCTTTGCCACAATATAGGCAAAGTTTGAGTCTCTGTCGCCTGTCCCTTTCTTCCCTAGTGAGAGGACCCCGGATTCCCCCGATTTGCATGGGTTCTGGCCCTTCTGGTGTCTTTGTTTTTTCCTCACCCCCCGGCCGGGGTTTAACCATGGGGTATGAGTATCTATTGTCTCCCCTGTTTCTATCCCCTTTTTGTTCCAGCAACCGGTGATCCAGTTGGATGGTCAGATCTATTAATTCCTCACAAGTAGAAGGCAATTGCACCACCTGTGCTAATACGTCCTTCAATTCTCCCCGTAGGCCTTGATAAAACAAAGAAATCCGCTTTTGAGCCGGCCAGTCCGTTTCTACGATAAGGCGGTTAAATGTGGTTATATATGACAACAGATCCTGGGATCCTTGTCTTAAGGTCATCAATTCGCGATCTAGGGACAACATATGGGACTTCCTGTCAAATAATTTACGTAGTTCCAGGCAGAATTCGGAGAAATTATGCAAAACAGGTTCATTCTTTTCCAGTAAGGGGATGGTCCAACTGTACGCATTCCCTCCCATGTAGGACATCATGAAGGCTGTTTTGGAAGCCTCATCCTGAAAAACCATAGGCTTACATAGGAAATGAAGACAACATTGATTCAAGAATGTCTCAAATTTTCGAGGGTCTCCATAAAACCTTTCGGGAGGAGCTAGAGGTATTCCATGATTTTGGATTATATGGACCATGGGATTGGTCTCGGTAGAAGTGGAAGGGGCTGCAAACGAACCCCCTGTTTGGAAGGAAGAAGGCGGAGGCAAGGTAGCCGGCCTAATTAACGGTTTCACAACCTGCTCCTTATGTGCAAGATCGGACATCTCTTTACGTAGATCGGAGACCTCTTTGTATAAGGCCTGGTTCTCTGCACGAGAGGTTTGGACTTCTTGTTGTAGTTCTGTAAAGCTCTCCAACAAGGAAGCGAGAATGGTATTTGTATCCATCGTCTAGGCTGGGCTGTATTCTTGGGCTTGTCAATCTGTCGTGATTGAAAGCAGCGCAAGAACCCGCAAGCGCCACTAACCTGACTCCGATGGCCAGCAGAGACGATAGACGATAGTCCTCCCAACTCCGCACTGCACAAAACCCAACAATGGAATTATACCCACTATTCGAGTATGTACAGAAAGGGGCCGGGAGGTGGTTTGGCAGCGGGAGATTTGGTACTTCTGGTATCGTCTGGTCGATATACCCACGAGGTTACCGGTACTGGGACACTGCAGACGGAGGAGAGGACAGAGAGCAAGAAATTAATACCACAAACCGTTACTGTCTGAACTCTTGTCCCCCCTTTTGATTCTAAACTCACCAGTTTCTCAACCCCATGTATCCGAGAATGAATCCATGAATACACTCTGCACGCTTGTGAAGATGTTGCCAGAAGTACGGAGAAGTTAGCTTCTCTTCTCGACCTAAAACACACTACAGTTGTCTAGGGTAGAATATAAGAGGGCTAATTGTACTCGGCGTTAAAAGACACGCTTCGTGAGAACCACAATACTCCTTGTGGAAAGGTTTAGCCCAATTTGCAGTTAGTGTCAGTAAACACGGACAGAGAGAATTGTAACCCCCCGGTACATAAACTATAAAGGAAGATGCTTCTGCACCGAACTAAACAAATATCAATAACCAACAAGACACTTTTGTAGGAGGCGAGCCCGCACTCCTCAGGTATACTTGCGCGGCAATGTATGGCTTGTAACAATGATTCCACTGGAATTCTGACCACGCTGGCGCTTCGTCGGCGCTGGTTGCACAAATGAATTCTGACCACGCAGGCTCTTCGTCGGCGTCGTTGCTTATCAGAATACTGACCACGCAGGCTCTTCGTCGGCGTCGTTGCTTATAAGAATACTGGCCACGCAGGCTTTTCTTCGGCGTAGACAAAGGTAACTCAACTCAGAGAGAACAAACCAACTACTAACGAGAAATTACGGAACAAGATTGACAAGCCCCGTTATGTTCCGGAGGAGGAGTTTAAATAAGGTCCTCCCATTGATTCAACCCCCAGCGCCGGATGGCCTTCTGGGACTTGTAGTATTTCCGTAAGGGGCGTTCAGTACGGAATCTTTTGCATTTGGCTGTGTCGATGGTGGCGATCGCTACAATGCAAGAGTATTCTAACAAAAAAAACAGTAGGTAAGTATTTTTTAAGTTATAAGTCATTTAAACTTTGTGATATCTGTCACTGTGGTACTTTCACAAAGTTTCATAACATTTTGTGAAAATACCACAGTACATGGCACTAAAAATATTTCAAAATATATATAAAAACATTTCCCTACCTGTTACAACTTCAATAAAGTGGTACTAGGTAGGGACCTACTGCTTACTTATAACTAAAGCTCTAATACTGAAAACAGCCAAAATGTAGTAAAACTAATATGACTGCTTTTTCATTCTCTAAAAACAACCATAACCCCATTATAATCTGGCTTGTCATCGCCATGTATCATGGTATACTGCAAAGTTATCACAGTATACATAGCCGAAATTGTAACCAAGGCCTAGTTCTATTATTTGGTGGCGGGACCCTTGTGCCACTCATGGTGTCACATTGGCAGTGCAATACGTAAGTCATATTTATAAAGCAACGTAAGGCCACCATGCGTGACCCTGCGTTTTTTGGTAAATCTGGAGAAATGCAAGACAGTGCAATTCACTGTTTTGCGTTACTCTGCAGACCATATTCTACACTGGTGCTAAATTTCACATACATCCGTATGCCACACCACTGAAGCCACTTCACTGTATGATATTCTACTTTGCGCCACTCTGCACTACGCCTCTTCACAGTCCGAGACTCCACTCTACAACACTCCACTCTACACCACTCCACTATACGCCACTCCACTATACGCCACTACAATGGAGGCTACGCCACTGTACGCTATTCCAAGCCACTCCAAAGTACAACACGCCGCTCTACACCACTCCACTTAGCGCTATTACACTGTACACAACTCCACAGTGTGCCAGTCCAATCTACGCTATTACACTATATGCAACTCCTCTCTACGCCTCTTCCATGTACGCCACTCCACTGTATTCCACTCTGCTATACACTACTCCTGTATATACTATTCCACTCTAGGTTGTTCCACTCTATGCCACTCAATTCTATGCTTTCACAGTAAGCCACCTACTGTACCCTACCCCACTCTATGCCACTTTAGTATATGGCATTCCACTCTACCACACTTCATTCTACGCTATTTGATTGGACGCCACTCCAATGTACACCACACCACTGTATGCCATTACACTCTGCCTCATGCCACTGATAAGATAAGATAAGATATTTTATTTTGCTTGATTAGTTAAAATCTTTGCAAATACATAGCAAGAATTATTCCCATTATACACAATTAAATACAATTAAAACAGATAAAAGATGCGTAATCTAAAAGTCTTCAATTGCCTGTTCTATATTTATACATTATTCACATAGACTCTTGCATCTCATGTAGTGCTATCTGCCAATGACTACAACAACTTCCCAGATCGAATGGCACAGCTTAATCAAGACCACTGTCCAGATTGAAGATCTGGTGATAAAAATACTGATACAGCTAAAACAAAGTATTGAGTTAATATTATACTTATAAAGTTTATCAACATGGTTCGGATAGCAGCAGGGTTTTAAGTCTCTTTGTTACAGTCTCAAATCATTTTGTTAGCCGACAGTTGAGCTGAACGTCAGTGGGTTTGAAGCATAGCTTCACTGCCTGCCTACAGGACTGGATGCCGTAATGCCTGAAAAAGGGCGAAACAAGGTGCATCTTATATCCTTTAAGTTGGGGCAGTTGCAGATAACGTGGATGATGTCTTCCTTCCCACTTCCACATAGGCGACAAGTCGGAGAGCCACCTTTCCTTTCCCATGGTGGAAGATGGGGCTTAATCGTAATTACCCCCAGCCGCAACTTCAAAAAGTTTTCCTTCTTACTTATCTTGATTCCGGTACTCAAATAGGCTTGGGGTTTCAGCCTTACATCGTCACTGAGCACTATCCAGTCGTGTGCCTTATTAGTGAGAATTGCTTTGTCTTCTAAGACAGATAGCATTGATGTTGTTTTTCGTGTTGCTTTTTTGAAAGAAAGATGATCCGTTGGAACGGCCCAGAGATCAGACAGGCCCAGTAACTCAATTGAATCGAGCAAGTAATACCTGGCTGGGCATTTTTCTTGGCTGACCAGGGCTTTCAATAGATGGAAATTTAAAGATCCTGCCTCAGCGCTTCCGATTTTATGTCAACTTTTAACATAGGTGCTCCTCCTTTCTACCGTTTGTCTTTGAATCCCAAATTCTAACCGGATTTGAGCCGGGGAGAAACATTTTGGGAGGTGGAAAATTGCTCTGTAGGCATTAGCTATTATGACATCTAAAACTGCTGCATCTTTACCTTTTAGAGCCTCACTCCCATATGACAGTGTCGGCAGCAGTTTAGCCTGTAAAAAGGGTTTAAGCGTGAGGTCGGGAAGCTGTCTCTTCAATGACTTCAGGGCTAGATACGTGGTGGTCCCCTTTCTTTGGATGGACTCTAGCTGGAGTTTAAACGTGTTTTTATGATCCATTAGGATTCTTGAGGTTTATTGTTAGGGAGTTCCGCTTAGAAAAACTGCTTCTCGTGTTTATCAAATGCTGAAGGCCAATTGGTGTCCTACTAATTAAAACCAGGTCATCCGCATATAGCAAGTTTGACATTAGCTTGTTCCCCAAGTTGGGAGCATGGGATACACAACTGTCCAACTCCCCAGGCAGGTCAGCCAAAAAAAGAGTAAAGAGGGTCGGGCCAGGACGCACCCCTGCTTGAGGCCCTTAGAGGTCTTGGTGCGTTTTGAGATGTATGCCCCTTCACCTAGTTTAACCCTGATCCATGTGTCTGTGTGCAGCTGTTTTAGCCGATCCAAAAGAGTGGTTGGAATACCCCAATTGTCCAGTTTTACCCAAAATTTGGAATGGTCGACATGGTCGAAAGTGACTGTATAGTCAATAAAATACAGGAAGAGAGGCATCTTTGAAGTTTTGGCTGCATTCATTAGCAGTGTGAGAGCCAGCATGCCACTGTATGCCACGGCTGTCTACATTAAGCATGGGCGAATTTTGCGAATTCGCGATCCGCGAATTTGCGGATTTGTGAATTCACGATCCGCAAAATTCGCGAATTTGTGCGAATTTGCGGATTTTTGTTTTTTTGCGTGTTCGCGGGGTTTTTTGCGTGTTCGCGTTTTTTTTTGCGTGTTTGCGGGGATTTTTGCGTCTTCGCGAGCCGCTTGCAAAGCAAAGTTACCCATGCAGTTGTTTATGGGAGAGGGAGAGAGAGATAGATAGATAGATAGATAGATAGATAGATAGATAGATAGATAGATAGATAGATAGATAGATAGATAGATAGAAAGAGAGAGAAAGAGAGGGAAAGAGAGAGGGAGAGAGAGAACGAGAGAAAGAAAGAGAGGCCGGATCTCTGAAGGGCCAGATTCCTGAGTTGCCCCTACAGAACATACAGCTATTTATTTTTAGCAAAATGCATATGAAAATTGTGCTGTAAAGGTCTCTTTTAGTTCAACCCCTCCTGACAACTCAAAATGGGTGTATGTGCCATCCTCTCCCATTTTTCCTGTTTTTTATATCTGTAAGTGCTTCCTGATGAGGTTTAATTCCTTGGACAGGTGCCTCGTTGCCTACTTGTAACTATTCTCTGACCCTGCTTCAAGGGTCAGAGCAGGGTCAGAGAATAGTTGCAAGTAGGCAACGAGGCGCCAGGAAGCAATTAGCAGCAGGTGTCCAAGTTGAAGTTAATTTGTTTGTAACCCTTTTGTAAAAGGTTACAAAGAAATTAGGTTCAACTTTTGCACCTGCTGCTGGAACCTTTGCTTGGCTGAAAATTCGTCCCCGCTGATTCGCGGATTTTACCGCGATTTCGGGAGATTCGCGGATTGCAAAATCGCGGAAAATCCGCAAATTCGCCCGCGAAACGGATTTTACGCCCACCCTTAGTCTACATCACTCCATTACACGCCACTCCACTGTACAATACGCCACTATTACACTCTATGCCACTCCAATGTACAACACGCCGCTCTACGTCACTCCACTCTATGCTATTATGCTGTACACAACTCTACTCTACGCCAGTCCAAGCTACGCTATTAACTTGTATGCAACTCCATTCTACGCCGCTTAAGTGTATGCCACTCCACTGTATTCCACTCAGCTATACACTGTTCTTTTATATGCCATTCCAATTTACACGTTCTATTGTTTGCTACTCCATTCTATGCTTTTTCACTGTATGCCCCTCACTGTATACTACCTCACACTATGCCACTCCAGTGTATGGCATTCCATTTTACCCCAATTCATTCTACCCTATACTATTGGACCCTACCCCAATATACGCCACTATACTATATGCTATTACACTTTATGCCACTCCACTGTACAACACTCTGCTCTACACCACTCTATGCTATAACACTGTACACAACTCCACTCTACGGCAGACCAGTCTACAGTATTACACTGTTTGCAACTCCACTCTACGCCTCTTCAGTGTACATCACTCCACTGTATGCCACTCCGCTATACTCTACTCCAGTATATGCTATTCCAATCTACGCCATTCCACTGTATGACACTCCACTCTATGTCACTCCAGTGTGCCATTCCACTCTATCCCCCTCCATTCTATTCTATTCCATTGGATGCTACTCCACTGTATACCACTCCACTGTATGCTATTGCACTATAACCCAATTCAGTGTACGCCACTCCAGTCTACACCATTTCACTGTACGCCACTGCACTGTACACTACTCCACTATACGCTATTCCAGTCTATACCACTCTACTATACACCACTCCACTCAACTAAATTCCACTGTATGCCACTCCGCTATAGGCTACTCCACTCAATGCTACTCCAGTGTACACCACTCCACGCCATTCTACACCAGTCCAGTGATCGCCACTCTAATCTACGCCACTCCACTAAATGCTATTTCACTCTTCCCACTCCATTGTATACTACTCCAATCTACACCACTCCACTTCACGCTACGCTAGTCTACTCTATGCTATTCCACTCTACGCTTTTCTACTTTATGCCACTCCACTGTACTTCACTCTATGCTATTCCACTGTACACCACTCCATTCTACGCTAGTACACTGTACGCAACTTCAATCTTTGCCCCTCTACTGTGTGTTATTCCACTCTACCCCACTCCACTGTAGGCTATTACGCTCTGCCCCACCCCACAATACACCTCTCCACTCTAAACCACTTCAATGTACGCCACTCCACGGTATGCTCCTACACTATATGTTATTACACTTTACACCACTTGACTGTACGCTGCCTCATTATACACTATTACACTCTGCACCACTCCACTGTATGCCTTTCCAGTCTATGCTACCCCATTGTCTGCTATTTTACTTTGTTATTACACAGTACACAACTCCACTCTATGCCACTCCACTGTACTCTCCGCCACTCTTTATAACTTCGCTCTACAAAACTTTACTACACTCAATGCCACTCTACTAGACTCTATTCCACTCTATCCTCATACACATCACTGTCCACATTTGCAGTCAACTCTATGCATGTACACTCTATTGTACAACACTCTACTCTACTTACCAAAACTGTACAACACTGCACTCCACTCTACTGTATGAGGTGGCACTCCAACTTATAACATTTTCGTCAACCCTTTGCTATCCCACTTCAACGTACACCACCTACCGCTAGGCTAATACACTGCACCCAACTCCACTCTACACCACTCCACTCAATGCTATTCCACTCTGCCACTCCACTTTTCTACACTCCACTGTACCGTATTCCACTGTACGCTATTCCACTGTATGCTACTCCACTTTACGGTACTCCACTCTATGCCACTACAATGTATGCCACTCCATTGTACGACACTCCTCTACTCTTTTATAACTCCTCTCCATAAAGTCTATCACACTTCATGACACTCTACGACATTGTAATCCACTTTATCCCCGTACACTCTACTTCACTCTATGCCTGTACACTCCTATATACAACAATCTATTCCATGATACAACACTTTCCTATATAACACAACACTCCATTCTACCGCACAAGACCCCACACCAATTTATAGCAGTTTATTACCTGTGCTACTCAGGTACACTCCACTCAACATACACAATGTGTATTTGTAAAGCGCACATTCACCCAAGGGTATCTTGGCACTGAATAACAGATGTTTGTACAATATGACACAGCAACACACTCTATTGTACTTTACACCACATTAAGTTACATAACTCCACTCAACTCTCCTCTACTGTACCAGACTTTAACTCACTCTACGCTACTATACAACAATACACTCTAAGCAGCTTCACTGTTTGACACTCTACAGTACTCAAAGCAACTCCACTCTACAACACTCTACTACACTGTATGTCACTCTCCAACACTTGACTCATATCTGTACCTCATCACTGCACTGTACATACCCTACTCTACTCTACGATACTCTACTCCTCTGTACGGAACTCTTGGTATGCCATTGCATCCCACTTTACTCTACATATACATTGTACTCCACTCTACTTCATTACTCCATTTTACGCCACTCCACTCTAACCATTCAATGCCATTGTACTCTATAACACCGTATGCCAATCCACTGTACCACACTCTACAACACTGCGCTGTACTGTACATTACTCGACTCTACAAAAAACAACTAGATGGTATCCTACTCTAGTCTACTGTAGTCTACATCACTATCCAAAAGTGTACAACAACCCACTACACTCTTCTGCACAACACAGTACTACAATTTATGACACCTCACTCGCCTGCATGGCATTCACTTCACTCTACTGCACTCTACACCTCTAGAGTCTACAAAAGGCCACTCCACTCTATGACACTTTACTCCACTCTACCCTACCCGACTCCACTATACTCCCCTCTACTACACTGTATCCCATTGTTCGCTACTGTACTGTACTCTCTGCTACGCCGCTCCACTGACCAGCACCCTACTCCATTGCATGCAACCCCACTTTACACCACTGCACTCCACTCTCCTACACTCTATCATACTCTATGCTCATCCATTCTACGCCAGTGGACTACACTGTATGACACTCAGCAACACTTCACTCAACTTCTCTTTATGATACGACACAGAACACCACTCTTTGACACTCTCCTTCATTGTACACTACAACACTCCACTTGATGATACTTCATTCTATGATACTCTACTTCACCCTACTCCACTCTAAAACACTACTCCACTCTATGACAGTCTTCGACATCCTACTCTACTGTTTAACAGGCTATTCCACTGTACTAGTCTATGATACTTGACTCCACTATATGACACGATGCCACCACACTATATAACATTTTACTACACTGTACAATATGCTACTCCACTCTACTCCACTCAATTCAAATCTACAATACTCAATTCTATGACAATAAACTTTACAACACTCTCCTCCACTGTATGGCCCTCCAGATAACAACGCTCCACATTGGACTCTACGATTTGAAACACATTCTTATTACATTCTTTTTCAAAACATTGAAATTCAATTAAATAAGCAAAGGTTAAAGCTTAGTTTTAGTTAGGAAACCATATTTTCCAAGTTTAAACTGCACAAACTTTAAAAATTCTAAGTTATAACTTTCATTTACAATTTATCCATCACCTTCAAATTTTTAGATGTAGCGTACCATGTTACACACTCTTTTCAGCTCGCCAATAAGACAACACTAACTATAACTCGCCACTCTACAATGCACTGTGTTCTGACCAATAATGATACTCCACTGTACAACTGTATGAGACTATCTGCCACTGTACTGCACGACACTACACTTGACAACACTAACTATATCACACACTACTTCATGGAACTCCACTCTATGCCACGAAACTCTACAGCACCCTGCTACACTCTATGCCACTCTACCCAATAATACTCCATTCCAAAACACTCCATGTCTTGACACTCCAGTCAACGACACTCCACTGTGCAACACTCAGCTCTACAGTTTGACAGGCCACTCCACTCCATTCTACGATACTCCAAGATATGACAACCACGCTACTCCTCTGTATAACACTTTACTACACTGGAGGCTACATCGCGCCCCTCTACTCAATACCACTCTACAATACTCCACTCTATGACACAAGACTCTACGGCACTCTGCTTCACTGTACTGTACTACATTCCACTTTACGACACTCCAATAAATGACACTCCACACTGTGATTTGAAACACACTTTTATTAATAAATAAAAATCATTAACGTCCAATGAAAAAACAATGGTTAAGGATCATTTATAGTTAGTAAATCCTTATGTATTCATTCTATAATAACCCGGCTTAAAATACACAAACATTAAGAATTGTAATGTTATAATCCTAACTTCAATTTATAATTTACACACTATCTTCAAATTACTATGAGTCGCACACCTCCGAACACAGTCTTGTTGCCTCACTCACCATACCACATTAATTATAGTCATGACTTTATCATGTTCTGTTACTCTTGAATACTACATCAATCACAGCATGTGAAACCAATAATTTATATTAATACTTATAACTTCTCAATTTACATTATATGTCACATCACAGTGCATGGTAGAGTGGCGAGTTATAGTTGGTGTTGACTGGTTAGTAAGCTGAAAAGTGTGTGTTACGAGGTCCACTACTTATAATAACCATTAAGGTGGTGGAAAATTTGTAAATAAAAATGATAACTGTAACTTTTGGATTTTTCAAGTTTGTGTAGTTTAAACTTGGTTTGTGTAGGGAAAATAAGTTTTCCTAACTTTAACTAAGCTTTAACCTTTGTTTTTTTCATTGATGATGATAGATATATAGATAGATAGATAGATAGATAGATAGATAGATAGATAGATAGATAGATAGATAGATACTTACCTTCATATATTGTGGTAGTAGAAATTCTAACTACAATATTTTTGAATGATGATATTTAAAACATGATATTCCATTGGAGTAGTCTTAAGATATGACATTGATTTATGCAGAGCTTGGCCGGAACGTTTTGTGAAATGACTATTCATAAATTATGACCCTGCATAGTGCACAACACACATTTTAGAATGTATGGTGCTATATACATTTTGCTCTTTGTTCCTTATTATTTGGTGGGGGTATCTTTCATGTATGGATATTTTATAAATAATAGGGACATGCAAAAAAAGACAATCTACTTGTCTAATCAAAAATAGCTTGCAGTGTCACTTTCAGCACAGCTTTTGAATAAAAACGTTTATTTGAGCTTTTGCATAACACAAGTTACAAAATGGTAGAATGACAAACTTCCTGCTTTTTGGTAAGGAACAGACCACACTTTGTTACAGCTCTTGCATAATACCTCTGTATACTTTTGCCTCTTCTTTTGCAGAGAACATTGAGCCTTTTGTGCGGTACAAGATATCATTGTTTCCTGTGTACAAGAATGCAGTTGGAAAACCAGTACAGACGGAAGCCTACACCAGAGAGAAAGGTATAGTGGATAGGAATCTTTTCAGTGCCCTTAGATGCATGCTTTTGGGCAGGATGAATTTCACGTACTCTCCTCTGTGGAAATTGCTTGAAATGCAAAAAGATTATGTAAAATATGTGTTAGGATGTGAAATGCATGTCTGGCATTTTGCACTATTTTGTTTAAGTGAAATGCATCCTTGCATCCATTTTGAACACAAGAACTCTGTTCACACTAAAAAATAGAACAACATTGTGATTGATGCAAACATCAACTTCTCATGTTTGGTTAGGTTACATTGTTCCCATGGTCCTATGTGAGGATTATTACCCGCACAAAATCTCTATTTCTTATAGTGGTTTAATGGAGTTATCTAGGACATTTCGTGAAACAAGAATAATTCAAAATGCCAGAAATTATGGAAGATTATGTTAGCGTGAATGAAATGCCTAGAGATTTAAGTATTCTCTATCCCTGGCTTCCTCCCGAACATTTAGAAAGAAACTGTATACTAGGAAAAACAAAATATATTTTTAAAGGTAGGGATGATGCATGTGTCACAAACAGTTCTAGTAATACAGCATAATCCATTATCAATCATGGTGTAAGCTAATATATTACAATTGCTTGTGACACATGCATCATCCCTACATTTAATATGGTTTCTAACTAGGTTCAAAGGCTCTTACCTAGATTGGACGCACACTATGTGCTCGAAGTATCTCAATTTTTATTTGGATATTAGCTTACTGCTGCCTTTTGCTAAATAGCCCGTTACATCCTCACACAAAATAGTATACGATGGCACAAGGACATGACATTGCAGTGAGGCATTCCTCAAAAGTTCACCAATTTTTCCTTGGTTATGCATTTTATTCAAAAAGTGTTTTTCATCGGATTAGAAGAAAAGCTCTTACTTTATTTGAATGTGTCTCGTGTGGCAGTGAAAGATCTGTTCCACTGCGGATACATTTTTATTGCGTAAGCATAGACTTGTATAAGTCCCACTTACTGGTCTTCGTGCAGCTCATGCAGTTTCCCAATATTTCTACGCTATGCCCTTGCATAGTTTTTTCACATAAATTGGCAATATTTTCTCATGCGCCCTGAAAGCGATGTTCCATTTTCACCTCAGTTATCTTTAAAACAGAATTACATCTCAATTTTGAAGCTGTATGGATCTTGCCAATCATTTTATTCGAAGCAAGTTCAAAAGAGTGCACAAGTCCTGATGTTTCTGTAAAAACGCATGCCCAAAATTACTCCGTGAAATGCAGTTAATAGTACCCATCGTTTTTACAAACAGTACTGGAAATTAGCAAGAAAAAACAACACACAAAGCGCCTAATTGCACTTATGCATCATTTGAAGTTAAGCATTCAATCCAAGCCAATCTGGAATTAATAAAAGAAGTCCCTGGCGTGTTTCACTCTACCTAAAGCGAGTGAGAGAAACATAGCTTTGTCCAGAAACAAAGGAGCACCCAGTCGAAGCTTGGTGTAGATGGCACAAGGTAATCTTATGCTTAAAGACTTAACTGCAGTGATGACAAAGGTCTTTATCACTTTTCTAGCTTGACGTGGATTGGCACTATGCTAATCCTATGCTTAAAAACTAATAGAAAACCGTACATTTGCGGTGAGAAGTGATAGAGTGTCAGTGGTGCTGTAGGGAGTTCTATATAAAGGAGTTGCCCTCCACCGAAAACGTAAAAACTACCCAGAGTTCCTCCTTTGCATAATTTATGTGGCACTCTAATTCTGATAGGGTATTGCTATATATATTTAATGAAAAAAAAATGTTAAAGTAACGTTATAGTGAGGTTAAATATTCCACAACAACATAACGTGTTAAACTCTAAAAACATCTCAAATTCACCAGTTATAGTTATCTCTCAAGTAACTCAGTCGCGGCTCGCAATATGCGCGGGGGAGATGGGGTCGCGCGAGGGTGGGGGCAGGGCGGGGGGGTAAAAATAAAGTAAAAAACTTAACTGACCGCCGTGACCGGGTCTGCGCCGCCTCTGCTGTCTTCAATGGCGCCTTCGTCTCTTCTGTTCTGCTAGTGGCAACCCCTCTCAGACAGCCAATCCAGACGCTGCTCCAGCAGCACCAGGATTGGCTCGAGCAGAGACTGTCCCCGCCCATAGGAGACCGGGGCCGCGGCAACTGGCCAGCAGCAGCCCTCGCTAGCTCTCCTAATGTGCAACAGCAGCACTGCAGGCAGTAATAGTGCGCATGTTTGGACTGGTCAGAAAATTGACCAGCCCAAACCCGAACATGCGCACTGGGCCGGCCTGCTTGCTGTCAGTGCTGTGTCAGTCAAACAGTTACGTTACACAACACGTCACAAACCCAACCCGCTCCAGTGCTGCCCCACCACCTTCCACGTCCTGACTGACAGATTTCGAGACAGCTCTCAGCTTCAGGACGTGGACGGTGAAGTGACGAGGAAGAATGTGGCCATGCTGTCTAGTGGGGCAATGCCCCAACACCCCAATGGACACACCGCCACTGAAGTAACTATAACTCATGCCCTAAGGTAATTATAGCTTGCGCCCCCACCATGCACAGTGATATTAACAATGATGCCAGAGATGTCATGAGTTATGTAATATTTAGGGTAATTAGCAGTGCATCGCAAGGATGCGAGCTATAGTTACTTTAGTATAGTTTTTTTCCCAATGAATTTCGTTTTTTTTAAAACATAGAGTAATATTGAATTACCATATGTTAATCCAAGCCCCTGCCTCGCTCAGCCTCTGCAGGGCTAGCGGCCACCCCGACATGCAGCCAACCCAACACTACGCAGGGCATTCAGACCTGCATGGTGGTGGTTGGCCACAGGGCCTGGTCCTGTAGACCCTGGGGCCTTTTGCTTAAAGAGGAGGGGAGCCACATAACGGCCCTCCCCAAACCTAATATGGCCCTGAGGACCCCATCCCCCAGTGCCATACATTTTTCAAAGAAGAGGAGGGGGCCCCGTGGCACCCTCCCTGAGACTCCTTAGGCCCTGGGGCCCCATCCCAAAGGGATTTTTTTTAAACAGAGTGGGCTACATTGCCCCCTCCCCAAGCCTTATTAGGCCCTGGGAACCCCATCCCCCAGGCCTTTTTGCATTAAGGAGGGCAGGTGGCCTCCAACTCAGGCCAATTTTGGCCCTGAGTACCCCATTCCCTGGGGCATGGCACCATATTCAAGGAAAGGGGGACACGTAACCCCACTCCCCGGGCTGATTTCGGACCTAGGGACTCCATTCCCAGCCAACAAAGGGTGTGTGCCCTGATGCCCATCCAGGGCACCCAACACTCTACTGTTGGGGGCCACAAAGGGGAGAACTAAGGCCCCTGCGGCCCAATCTGGCTCCCAGATCCAGCGGGATCCGGCATTGCTCTCACCTGCACGGAGCAGTTAATAATGCCGTTCCCTGTTATCGCGAGCAGTATTTCAAAATATTTTACTGCCTGAAACAGAGCTAAAGTTAGCTCCCAACAGGAATTAACATTTTTCAAGGTCCTGCCAACTAGGTGCGGACTTGTTGTTTGCTACCACTTGGCGGGAGATTTGAAACTGCCCCGCCAAGCGAGAGCAAAAACAGGTATCCCTACTCGTGCCAGTGCAGACAGGGAAACTGCTATGTCCCAGGGAGCATGCCGGGACATAGTCTATGAACCAAACCTGGAGGATGGGATCCCCAGGGCCATTAATGAGTCAGAGAGGGGGGCTGCGTGGCTCCTCCCCCTTTGTGCAAACATCAGCAGATTGGGTCCCAAGGGGCCGAATTAGGCCTGGGAAGGGGGGGCTGTGTGCCCCCACCCCCTTATGGTTGGGCCCCAGGGGATGTGGTCCCTGGTGCCAAAATCGGGCAGTGGAGAGGAACTGTGTGCCCCCCTGTCCCTTTACAATGCGGCCAGGCCCCGGGATCTGGAGGCACCTGGGGCCAAAAATGGCCCGGGGTGTGGTAACGCTTGCCACCCCACCCCCAGAAACCAGAGCTGGGCCACACATGCTCCTCTCCCCCAAAATATAAATATTTGTCACCCTCAGGATCTGGCACAAACATGGGGCTTAAAAAAAACAAGCACAAGAGAACGTGCTTGTTTTTTTCCATTTATTATTTTTCCTCGGATCCTCTGCGAAGTTTGCAGCAAATTTTTAAACAATTGACTTTTTTCAGTTTTTGTTTTAGGACTTGGAACCCAGTCTCAATTCCTAAGATGGCTGGCATTGCTTCCTGATTGAGGGGGTGGCAGCCAATCAGATTTCAATATGAGATCTGTTGGGATCCGCAGAGCCCCCAAGTCCCTCGATATACAAAGATTTTGAAGGGTTAATTGCTCAAGAACTACTGAACGGATTTACATCAAAATACAAAAATCACTCTTTCTGGACCTATATCTAGCTTTCTGCTACCTTTGGTGTACATTCGTTGAGCAGTTTAGGCTGTAGCTGTGTTTAAAGTTCCAGTCGAATAATGAATGAGAAAAACCTGCTTTGGGATCCCCCTTTTTTCTCGACCCCGCTTTCTGGATCACCCGGAAACTTTCCATGCACAAAAGGCAAAAAAGAGCACAATTTTAGAAAGTTTCATGGAGGTTCATCAAACAGTGCCAAAGTTATTAGGAACACAAACAATTCATTTTCTATGGAAACATGATCCTAACTACAACTACTCAGTGGCAACCGCTATTGGGTACTATATATAAATAGTTCAGCTCGTAAAGCTACAGGTTCCTCCACCAATCAGTGCTGGTGCCAATGAAAGCATGTGGCGCCCATCATAAATCCCAAACAAATCAATCTTCATCGAGGAAGGAAGAGGCACACCAACTGTAGTGCAGTTCTTTAACGTGCAGGCCAACAAAGACAATGCGTTTTGGCTTCACAGAAGCCTTTGTCAAGTGAACATCATGCTCCCGAGCCACAGAATGTAACATAGTTCACTAACACAAAAGAAATTCTGTATATTGTGTAATACCCAAACTTAGCAGTTCTGCCATTTCATATAACACCTAATAAAGCAAACCTAATTACAAGTGATATCTGTACAAATATCAAAATGATTTACATTTCAACTCATCCTTAAACTATAATCAAAAGTACATAATAATGCAAAATAGAAGTAATATTATACATATTGTGATAATTGAGCACAGTATAGATAACATTGCCTATTAACTCATGAATAATATATTTCTGTAATGAATTCTAAATACATATCCATGAGCATTATCCTTTGAACTCATTATGGATAAATAGACAACTGTCATAATACACAACTCTGACACGTTAGAGCACGAAGTTAATCATGTGACATAGCAAATTTAAAAATGATGTAACGTGCAAAGTGTAATTCTACAGAGTGACAGTAAAATACTGGTTGTGTTATTCAATAGGAACAAATTATTAAGAGGATGTTATTCTGTTCTCCACCTCTGGAAAACATCAAAATTGATAGTTGCTGTAAAGAATGGCACGGAGTATGCGCAGCAAACTACAATACTATAAAATTGGGCAAGTGCCCCAATAGGTAATTTTGGATACTATATATGTAACATACTTCTGGATTTTCCCCGGTCAAGTGCGTCCAGATAGCCCTGGTTAGTGCTGTTTCTAAGCACAACAAAAACATTTAGTCTTTGAAAATTCATATCCTGACTTCTACTTATTGGATTTTTGTTGTTTCGGTCTTGTTTTGTTGATAAAAAAAGACGTTTTTTTACTTAACTGGTGTGGTGTCTTTTGTGGTGTTTTGACTGAGTTACTGTTCGAACGGTTGTATGACTACTTTACACATTGCCTCTTAAGTTAAGCCTGCCAGCTCTGTACCAAGCTACCAGAGGGTGAGCACATGTTAATTTGAAGTATGTTACAGACTTTTCCTGGCAAGGATTGTGATTCCTGCTTGGACTGGTGCATACCTCTGCCAACAGGAAAACCTATTCCTAACAAGACCATTGTCCATTAAAATGGCACAATCAGAATTAATACATGAATTTGTCTGATTCATGTCCCAATTATGTCAAAACCATCAATACAAATCAAAATCAACAAATAAAATCATCTGATTCATTCCTCCTTGAATCAGTATCAATACAGTATAAGCGAACAGGATGGTGCATCACATTCAATACAGACATCCATGAGATATGCGAGTGTACATGTGTACATATAGATGTAGTGGCATCATTCAGTAAAAAAGAGCGGGGGGAGATACTCATTAGGGGAAATGTACAAGCCAAAGTTATCTGCAACAGGTGTAACATCTTCATCAACAAACGCCAATGTGTACAGATAATTCTTCATCGCTGTTCACACCATTGGGGTTCTTGGTATTAATATCAATGATGAGAGCAAATTATGTAATCCTTAACTGCTTTTCACGATCTCGACCTCTGATGGCTTTAAGGATTCTATCATACAATAAATACACAATAGATCACTATTGCTATATATTGTGTTTCTGGAAGAAATGTCTTGCCACAGTATAAGATTGATCAACATATTTAATAGCCTGCATGTGCTCTTGAATTCTTTTTCATACTGGCAACTTAGGGCCCCATTAGAATGGCGGCCGGATTGCCCCGGCCGGGCCGGCGGTAGTCACCATCAGCCCAGCGAGGGCATTCCGCCCGCCATCCTTGTAGAAAAGACCCCCTGCCATATTATAATGGCTGGGGGGTACGAGGCGGATGGAAAGACCGTCCGCCGCTTTTCCGCCCGGTCAACATGTTGGGTTCAATATGGTGGCGGTGTCTTTCAGACTCTGGCAGCCATATTAGAATGTGCATTTGTGAATGCCTTTCCGTGTTGGCATTGCCGCCACGGAAAGGCATGCAGAGTCTGCTTGGGGGGCCCATTGCCGGCCCCCATGGACTCTGGGTGGTTGGGGGGTGCACATGCCTTTCAAAGAACAACGTGGCAGGCTCAGCGCGGTGCCTATCACGTTGTGCTTTTAAAATCACAACATGTATTTTTAGCATTGCGGCGGGCGGTGCTTTTAGCAATGTTAAAAATACGGGATGCGCCCGCCAATGTGGCGGGCGCATCCTAATTGCCCCACGGTCCCTTTTACCGTGACAAAGTCCGCCCGCCATCCTAATTATGCCCTAAGTGTTACCAATATATGTCAAATCACAGGAACCTTCTAATGCATCTACAACAAAACCAAATGTACAGGTAATATATTTTGATATCTGCTTGGCAGTGAATAAGGATCTTGATTCCTGCTATATTTGCAGGCTTTAAAGAATCTGCATTTGAAAAACTCTTTCTATGCGCTATGTAAATTAAATCTTTTTTGAGTCCTTTGGTGACTGTGTAGCAACATGTTATTAATGGATTGCAGCTTTCTATAGGTTATAGATGGAGAACGACCTACCTCAGTACATATGATCGGATCGGCAATTAAAGGGCATTCTGCATTTTAGGCTGCAATAAAACTCTGGCAATATATCCCCGATGAGCAAACCATTACAAACTATTCTGTTGCTCTTTCAAAAATCCCTTCTGTGTGCTACAATTGTGAATTTCTTTCAAATAGTAGTCCCTAATGGGGATGCTCCATTTGAGAGTTTGGAGATGGTGACTGTGGGCATGTAGGACACTATTGCCTGCAGTCTCTTTCCTATGTAATTATGTCACTATTATGTTGTTTTCCACATGCACAGAAATGTTCGGGTAGTCACTTTATTGTTTGCTCATTTTCTATGTAAATGTCAAATTCGGGTTATTTTTTCCTAATCTGTCAATAAATTACTTAGCTTTGGGGATGTTGCCATCCCATATATGGAACATATTATCACTGTACCTGATCCACATTGGTATGTGTTTGGTGTATCGTTCATTGTCCTCGGTGCAGACCTCCTGCTCCTCCCATCATCAGATGAAAAGAGTTGCAAAGCTGGGGGCAAAGCAGCTGCCTATACCTGTTCCAGAATACTGACGATACAGTGTGTCCTCATATAGAAATCTATTCTGCTCAAGACAGTATGTCGTCATGTCACCTTGTATCTGAGTATGATTATACGGAGAAATTGATCTGCTGAGAAAAAAATGCATGCACACCCTTACTACTATATCCTGTTTGCTGTATGTATATAGGGAACAAAAATCTTTAGCAGCAGTCGTCAAACTGGGGGACGAGCACCCCTAGGGGGCCTCAAGTGATTCCGGGGCGTGTCAGGCACTAGCTATAAGAAGCATTAGGCTAATAACAGTGCTTTGTTTTCAGCTGAATAACTTGAGCCTCCATAGGCCGCTCTGTCATGGGCCATCACAAATATCTTTTGTCATTTATATCCTGGCTGGTAGCAGGTGTCAAAAGGGAAGGGACTACAAATATTCTTAAAAAAACCCATCCCCATTTCCAATAATTAGATTGTGGATATTTTTACATGACAGTAAGAGCTGTCTGACCAAAATAGTATGTTTGGCAATTGTGTATCTGATTGCATTTTTTTAAAACGGTAAAATAACTTAACTGCAATATTTAAATGAGTCTTGACATATTTAAACACTGCCAGTTTATTAAAAAGATTGTGAAAAATGTTGGTGGTGGGCCAGATGTTTTTTTTTCATTGCAGACGCAGCAATTTCATATGTTTGAAGACTACTGATCTAGAGTCATCATGGTGTACGTTTGCTTCCACTGAATATCATATAGTGTTTGCAAAAAAGCAGTACTTTCCCAAAAATATGAAAAAAGGCTTGTGAAAGATGGAGTCAGGAAATTATCTAAAAAATAGCTGTATTCTTGAGCAGGCCTCCGTTTGGTGACACAATGGGCCTGCCTTGGTGGGCTTTGTGGGATGTTTGTGAATCTTAGGTAGAAAATAAAGACAAGGCAGTGGGCACTCTGGGTTAGTTTACCTTTAAACATTGTCATCTGTGTCCAAGAGATTGACCTCATGCTATTGCCACAGCATATTGTGATAATCGTGGGTGGAATTTCTATATGTTACTCAATCTATAACCTAATAACAACTAGAAACACTTAACTGTGTCAGTGCATCTTTTCTGTAGTCATTGGTGTTCTCACCTTTATCAGAGGGTTTTATGACTATTTCAGGATCATTCAATAAACTTTGAATGACAAGTCTCTGGTCAAAACTCAATTGTTCCTATTTAAGGGCCTAACTCAGTTTATCCATAAAATAGGGACAATTTGAGTTCTGACCATAGAATTGCCAAGTATTAGGTGTTGTTGTTAAATGACTGCATTACGTCTCCCCCTTTCTCCCTAACTATATAGTACTTATTTGGTGTTTTTGACTTTTGCTTGCTGACACTTCCTGGCAGCTTCAATGTGCTATCATACGCATGCGGTAGTAAAGTTACATGTGGAATTTTATGTAGTCATTTTTGATCAACTTTCAACCACTTTAAAGATAATAAGGCAGATTTAATCTTTCTGGAATTCTCCGTCCTACACCTAATGCAACGTCCATCTCCTAAAACTTATAGCACAAATGTAATATAATATTCCTTCAGAGTCTGTGTTTTAAGAATGTAAAACACTGACCTTTCATGTTTTTATTCTTGGTCTTTACATGCATATCTGTGCAGGTTAAGCAGAACAAATACTCTTGTCGGGTGAGGGCAGTCCATGGACGCAGCTTTTCTTTTGCCCTTTCAGCATTATCATGTGAAAGTGCCTCAGGGACAGCAGGGGGATAGAAGGAGACCATGAGACCTTCTTACCAGCAGGAGGCAAGGAGTGCATGGATGGGATAGACTCTACAAGGGAGGGACCAAGCTGGTCTTGTTTCCGGCTAGGGGTCCAAGAGGACATTGAGCTGAGCCAGAGTCATGCATCAGGATGGAGCCAATCCTGACCCTTTAAGGGCTCGCCCATTTCTCCTAAATTAATAGAATTTATCAAAGCCATGGGTGCTCAATATATACCCTCTTAAGGCCAGTTGAGACAGACACTCAGCCCGATTTGCACTGAAAATTATCCTCTTAGACGTGGATAGGTTAATTACTACGTTTTTTTGTGTGTTGAAGTAGACAGCACGGTTTTAACCTTGTGCCAGCCTGCAATGTGTGCGTGTTTCTTCTAGCCTGTGTGTATATGTATGTTTGTATCTGCACAGGAATTAGTAAAGAGCGGATCCTCAAATTGAAAGATCTGTTTGAGTCAAGAACTCCCAACGGTAGAGTTGGAGCTGAGGAGGACTGGGGATGGAGCACAAAATATGTAAAATATATTTTTGTTTTGAACTGACTTTATATGTGGCAATAAATATATAGGATGCGAGGGGATTTCAACGCAAGTAAAATGTCTGTCATTTTTGTAAAATAAAGATATTTAATAAAAAAACTCTTCATCCAGCGGATTATTCTCAAAAGAGTTCACACTGTTGGTCTTTGTTTCTTCAGCTCCTTCAAGATCTCCCAAGCTAGAGGTGAAATCCATCGGCAGGGCACACGCTGAGCTGGCTTGGGAACCAGTGCCAGTCGGGGAGCGAAACGGCTTCCTCACCAGCTACACACTGTTTTGGACAGACGCCAATAAGAAAACATTCTGTAAGTCCTGTTTCATGCCTGTAGACGATTTTACTTTGCCAGAAGTTTAACGTGGGAGAATGCATTCCTCACAGCATCACTAAGATTCACCTATGCAGCCCCTGTTCTTCTCTCTATAAGCTGCCATTTCTTTGAGCAATGAGAAACCTATCATCCTTAAAAGGAAGGAGATGTTGCGGAAAATATCATATGACACAATTCTCCAATCAGAGGTCTGTGCTTCCACATCCAGTGCGGCTAGAGCTTGAAAGGTGATGGCCGAGATGAGGGACAGTGGCTTCCTACTATAATAGAAGACTGCCACATAGTACAGCTGCAACTCTCTCAGAGCCTCCCATTGAACTTATGGTTACGGGGAACATGGGTGTCGGTAAATTAGTCATGTGTCTCTTTTTCCTATTTTCAAGTATTCCTGCTTCTTGTGTTCATCTAAAAACTGAACCTGATGTCAGTTTCATGACTTTGAAATTACAAAAGGGTGGAGGACGGTGCACATTTTAAGGTCGGGGTAAAACTCAAGATGCAGATGACTGCTATCATTAGAGTTGTTGTTACCATGGGGAGCACCACCCATAGTCATCAGTATATTGGTAAGTTTTACTTTCAGTATCCATTTGAGTTGGAATACGGTTGTTCTTCAATTGAAGAAGAGCAAATTGTACTGAAGGCAGGGGTTTCCCAATTTACCGATTTATGACTAAAATGCCACTTCCTGTCTGTTGAAACCTTTCTTTCCGTTTTACCCTGAAAGTTTATCTTGCCTTCAATGTGCGCCCCTGTGAATGTGTCCTGATCTAATGGTTTACTTATTTCTTTTCACTCTAGGGTCCGTCCTGGAGGCCTCCTCAAGAAGCTTTATTCTGGTGGACCTGGTGGCATCGAATACCTACAAAGTGCATCTGATGAGTTCGACCAGCGCCGGAAGCACCAATGGGACCGTCTTGACTTTGCAAACCACTCGGATGGGTGAGTGACAAGTCAAATCGATCATAATCCCTGGGAGGGCTTTCGCCAAAGTATGGAAAGATAGCAGGGAGGAGAGAGAAGAAAAGCAACCAGGGTATGGTATTTATAAACCTAAACAATACAAGACTCCAGATATTGGCTTGAGAAGGTGCAGTTTATTGTAGAGGGAAAAGGACTCCAACCACCAGTTACAGATGAAGGTCCCAAGTCCCCCACAGACATCAAGCCTTAGAAATTCCTAACAATAACATGGAATACTGTGACATAAAAGATCCCACCTACCAGAGCACAGTACATGCCAAACAGGGGCTTGAGAAAGGTGAGGGAAGAGAGGGATGATGAAGAAGGTGGACACAGTCAGAAAGTGTGTGTCTGTGGGGGCCAGATAGATAAGTGTCCAATCCAAACCCCTACTTTATCCTAGATGAATGTGATGAACGTGTGACTGCTGAATTCAAAATAAGATGAAGCACCACTATATTGTTGTCTTGAATAGCTTTTGGACAAACAATGAAGTGTGTGCACTGAAGTCCGAGTAATTACTGCACAAGCCTAAGGGCAGCTTGGGCGCAAGATAATGGGTAGTTTTCTTGGATGTCCCCCTGTAGAGGAGTCATATTTACCATTTAAGACTCATGTGTAGCTCCAGTAACAATGAGTGGTAAAATAGCACTTTGCTTGGTCTAAAAATTATCCCATGGAGAAATGTGAGACGAGGACTGAAGAAGAGTATTTTTAGGTGAGTTAAAATGCCCAAGATCTGAGAAGAGAGATCTAAAATGTTCAACTGAGAGGAAGGAATAACATATGTACAAGGTCATGAGAAAAGATTGTGGATGTAGTGAGCAAGGTGTTGAGGGTTAGACTGTAATGAGGAGGTGAGATCTGGAAGATTGGTGGGTTTTACCCGCATATTTGTGGATGTTAGGGCTTGTGTATAAGATACAAGGTGTTGTGTGGTAAGGTTTTTATTTCATTTATGAAGCGGTGCACACATTGACTTTTATAATGCTTGGATAGATGTAGTGATTCAAGGATCACGATGAGGGTGGGCAGAGGTGACATTACAAAGATGTTGCTGTAAGTCAAATTTTGTTTTCGGAGTGTTTTTGAGTTGCTTAATGAATAAGGGGTTCAATTAGGGGGAGAAGTGGCTGTGAATTTCAGTGAAGAGTGTTGGCAGAGGGAAAGTGTTTCCATTGGGTGACAGGGACTACAAGTGCAGGCGTTGTGGACTGCAGAAGGCAGCCGCCATGTGCAAAGTCAGAGTGATGCAAGGTGATGTTGCAAGGGGAGTGGATAGGTTTGATAGGCAACAGAATGAGATCCATGTGAGTTTGCTAAGGAAGAGTGAGTGTTTGTCAGTAATGTAATGGGACGAGGGAAACAGTAGATGCAGCCACCTCCCAATGCTACACAAACATGTCCATAAATAAGTGTAAACCAGAGTCAAGAAAGAAGACACACCCTTTATAGGATTAAGAGGGCTCAAACCTTAAGGTGTGTATAATAAAACAACTGCACACAAAGTGAAGTAAAATAATTCCACAAGAGATTACCAGCCTGTGCCTCATCCATGATAGCAGTAGCTTTTTAGGAATGCTTAACTTAGACTTCACTGTGTCACTGTTCCTCAGCCTCGGCCTCACACTTTCAACCCTCTGCAGGGCTTCCGGATGATCCACTAACTTCACCCCCACAAGTAGTTCACCCTAAAATGACTACTACTTCCCATCCATTTCTAGACGAACATGTTTGGGCTCCAAAGCGTTTCGAGAGTTGGTGCAATCAGGTGACTCAGCCCATTCCACTAACCGGAATACAGGGTCAACAATGTCAACTCTACACTCAAGAGGGGCTCCAGCTGTAAGACAGGGGAACTTGAATCCATATTTTCTAAGCAACCAGCTGCTGAAGCGGGTGGCCCAAATGTGGGGAGCTCTTAAGAAGATAGTCCACATCATGGGCAGGGGGCACTGTGAATCACAGTGACATCACTGGTCAGGCAGGGCTCCCTGCTTTCTTTGACTAGAGGATGTTCTGCTCCTCCTCCCCTCCATCAAGCTCCTTTAGTGCTGCTCCTACCCACACAATGTTCAGTTTGTCAGCATTTACTTTGGCCTGGGGTCAAGTGCCAAGCCCACAAAAGAGGGGTTGGCAAGACGTGGAAGACCATTCATGCTAAGGCCAACTTGATATCACAAGAATCTTTCCACAGGACACTTGGCCACTGCGGTAACTGAACAGTCCAAACCTTTGCTGCACTGACAGCTAGACCAATTCTTTCCTGATCACTGTTGTTCCTCACATTAGTACCTATGCGCCCAGTATTGTCTATGAATCTGAAAAAAAGAACCTCCTACAGCTAAAGATTTATCAAGAAAGCACAAACATTTGTCCATATTTGTTTTGCTTCTCTGCAGATGAAATTGGAGTCAGTATGCTGATTCTGGCTGGGACAATGACCTTGTGTCTGCCATTTATCATTTATCTGATGAAGCAGAAGTAAGTTTGTCGAAAAACGTTCTGTGTTGAACTGACTGTTTACTTTTGTGTGGTTAAATATGTTCCTTGTATCCCCGAAAGAATGAAGAATCAATTCTGGCCAAATGTACCAGACCCAGCCAACAGCACTTCAGGAAAATGGATTCCAGCTGAGCTACAGGAGGTAATTAGATGTATTACAGCTTCATTGTGTTGCAACAGAGAGGATAATTCAGTAGTAAGTGGGTTCATTATCAAGGAGAGGTTCAGAGACATTTGCTTATCAGGAAATTTCCTGATTTACTATAAACTAGGCTGGTTAGAATGACATATGTCCTCCCACCTTCCTATATAACTGTTGTATGTGGTGGTGTAATGGGCAGGGAATTCAGCACTCACCGCAGTCAACTGATCTGGGTTTAATCTATCATCATTCTTTAGCTCACTCCGCCACCCCAGTTCAGACTTGGCCATATACAAATCCGTATGACCCTATGCCTCATGGGAACAGTCCAGCCCGAACTGCCAAGCCATGTCTTCCCTGGACCTTAAACAAGCATCCTGGGACCGGTTTCTGGCTAATCAGCCGCCATCAGCTAAGCTAGCTTGAATCCAGTGGCAAAGTGAGCAAAGGACCCACGTCTGGGCATACCATGCCAACTGGTAGTTCATTATCTGCAGCATACATTTATTTATATGTCCTTGGTCCATACTGGCGTGCAGCATATTTACTGGCAAGCATAAGATACAAGATTTGCAGTATGTTACTTTGTTTTGGTTGTCCACTGTAAAACACTTAGATTACAGTTTTTCCTAAATCATAAAGAATGATCAACTATTTAATCTATCCGATCTGGCATTGGTTGTCAGATCTATTGGATATATTTTAAGTACTCCGTCTATTGATTGGTCTATTAACATACATGCTGTTTTTCAATCTTATCTTTCAGTCTACAAATTGACCTAGTCCTCTGTTGATCTAGCTAGTCTTTTACTTTTCTTATTGTTCTACCTGCCTATCCACCCATTGGTGTACTAATCTACCTATTCGTGTGACCCTTCTGTCAAACTGCAGGTATATTCATCAGTATGTCTTTTTGTCTGTTTGTTCATTTATTGATCTATCCATCTAATGATCACTTGATCAATCGATCGATCTGTCTGTTACTCAATCTTCTTTTGTACTGCACTCTTTATTTGCTTTACACAACTCACTTCCAGAAACTTGATTCTGAAATAGTGTCAGAATAGCATAACAGAGAAACTAAGGCACAATAATTTTAATAAACTTTTTGTATTTTTAAGGAAAATAAACTGCCCTCTGACATGAGGGAGCCCCAACAGGTTATCACCTGTGACATCACCATTCTAGAAAAAGATGCAGCACAGCAGAAGAACAGATCCAGAGACCGCCTTGAGGATCCTCAGAAGAGCTTCACCCACATGCACAAGGAGGACATTCTAGGGTCCTTGCCTCAATTCAGCGACCATAAACCGAGATCCTATGTGAACACAAGCGAGTCTGTACAGTATGCCAAGGTAATAGTGGATAGCTACCGGGGCCAGCGTGCACCAGCCCCCCTGTACCTACGCTCCGATTCCACACAGCCTCTGCTTGGTGACATGACACCCAGCCCCAAACCCTATGAGAATCTGTGGTTCCACGGCACGCACCGAGAGGAAGATGGCTCACCAGTCTTCCAGGAGGACAATTCCTATAATGAGTCACAGTCCCTGATGGAATTCCCACTCCTGCAGGGGCTGAGGATTGAAGGAAGTGATGACTTGAGTGATTTACCCAACTTTAGAGCTTTGGCATCCAACAATAAGTGATTTGACGGTGTGTGTGTGTGTGTGTAAGAAGCTAATCTCTTTATGGACAACTTGAGTGAGGAGGTGTACCAAATAAGGACTACAGAGAACAATTGTAGCTTTGTCACAGACATTTTAACAGTCATGGCTTATATGAAAATGCGGAGGCTTCCCACAAAAAATAGCTGACCTTGAAACTTGACAGGGCAGGACATAAACAGAGCTGTGCAAGGCCTCTGAAAGGTCAGTTTGACTGGTGCAGATTCAGTCAGAGGCCTTCTCTGCGACAGCTGCAAGGTCCTTTCAGGGACTTGGGTCAGCCTTAAATCTGTTCTATTTCTAAATAAGCCTATTCACCTCTGCACATAAACTTGCTCCAATTTCACTGCCTCAATAATGCGAGTTAAAGCAGCAGCCTTGGGCCTCCACCTACTGGCAGCACCAAATTATTGCGGAAACAACCCCAAATAGTCTTTTTTCAATATATAACATTTGCTTCAGCAGGTAAAATGCTACTTTGCCATGGCCACTGAAAATCCTTGTACTGCTCCTGTGTACAGGGTTGTTTTTCTGGTTGTCCAAATGTTTTTGTGCCTGTGAAGATAAACCATGCATCTATTTCCATAACAAAGCCTTCTGGGAAATGCATGTGCGACTAATGCTTAGATTAGGAAGAATCGCTGTATGGCTGCATGAAAGCACGGTACCCCATGTTGCATAGAACACTTTATGGTAACAATTGTGGACATTTTACTAGATTTAGTTCAAAACTATCCACATACACTCAGAGCCAGGAAGGTCAAAACTGTCCACTCACAGACAGAGCCCTGAGGGTCAACACTATCAACATAAGCAAAGAGAAAGGAAAGTAAAACTATTCACTCACATGCACACAAAGACAGGAAAGTCGTAGGGTCAGTGGGGACTGCAATACGTTGTTCACTTTTTACCCATTGATTGAATGCCAAGCCAAGGATTCCTTGGCTAATTTTTAATGTGCGCTTCTAAGAATTACATTCATTTTATGTAGCTCTGTTGCTGGTATTAAGTTTCAATGAGAGGCACGGTTTGGCAGATAAAAAGAATGAGGCATAAATAAATGTATTGACTGGTCCAGAATCACACAACATGCCTAAGAATGGAGCCACGATTATTATTCAGGTTTCAAAGTTCCAAAGATAACAACTTGTCACTAGATCTCAACTTTTCCCAAGTGACCAGACCCAAGCCCCTGAGCTATCCTATTTTTAATATGACAATCATAAATCCTCCCCTCTCTACAAAAATAAAAAGGTTCAGCCATATACTATGCAATTATACGCTCTAATAACAATTTATAACGTAAAAAGTAATTTAGAGTTTGACTAGATATACCAACCTCAAATACATAATTTTCTGAGATTTAACTTAAGTATTAAGGGGCTGTAGAAATTCTTTATGAGCAACTATTCCCAGACAACAGTTCCCAACGCCACCAATCAGTAACCACATAGAAAAAGAAAGATTAATCTGTTTTTTGACTGACTGAAACAATTGCTGGCCTGTGCCTCTGTGACTTTGGCCTGTGAGACGATAAAGCGATCCATTCACAAACTGCACATGAGGCCATTTGGGAAGTAACTATTTTTCTAATTGCAGATTTGGTCACATTGTCAGTTCTGTCATAGCAGATGCTTATTCTACTTCATTGCCAGAGTGGGAAATTTCCCTGGACCTCTACCTTTTAGGAGTCCCCCTGGAAACATGAACTTTCTCTCTATTTTATTTCTGTCTATTCCATTCGTAATCTAAAATTCTCTCCCTACCTTTAATTATTCTGACTCTCTCTCTCTCTCTCTCTCTCTCTCTCTCTCTCTCTCTCTCTCTCTCTCTCTCTCTCTCTCTCTATACAATGACATCTTAAGGTTTTTGGGGTCCCAAGCAATAATTATTTTAACAAACAATTAAAGTGTAATTTGGTATTGTTGGGCATCATGTAGGCTTGATTTAGCAGAAAATTGGTAATAAAATTCAAAGCTTTTCCAAACAGGGTCTCCACGACTCCCAAAACCCTTAAAATGATACTTCCATGCTTATGTTCCGAATTGCCAGACCATTTGGTTCTGTCAAAAAGAACCTTGAGAAGAGACCCTAAAATGGAAAAATATATTGCAATCTTCAAAAATGTTATCAGTTTTTGTGGGGAAAAGAGTAAAATTGATGGGAAAAATTTAAGAAACCTGTGAAAACTATGATAAGAAAAAAAATATATATACTGGTTTTCTTGATTTAATGTTAAAAACATAAAAGAAACTGTGCTGACTGTATTTGTTAGATTTCAACATTCCTGAAAGATAGTTGAAATGTCTAGTGTTTCTGCTCCAGTCCTGCACATTTCTTTGTATTTGCCCTCTATGCGTCATGATGCTATAATGTCTGTACGATTTGCCCACATCTCTCACAAGCCTCGCAGTGTCACGATGCAAGAATCTCTGCACCCTTCTTCACCGTTCATCAGTATTCCTTACCCATTTGTGCCAATAGGAGCACACACACACTGCTTGCCACATTCAGAGATAGGAGATAAGATACAGCCTGATCTGGAAGACGAGGTAACTCTGGCCCGGTGGCTTCCTAATTGAGACTTACAAGCCCTCAACACTCCCCCGCAGATGAGTTGCCATTATAGTATATTAGTGTTGCAGTATGAGCTAGCCTTTAGTGCTAGTCAAGACTACTCCTTATTATTAATTTATTGATGCCTCCCCTGCTGGTATTTCTATTTAATGAAAAACTGTAATTTAATCCTGTTGTTTTAGGGCTCGCCAGCCCACAATACATTACTTCACACTTGCTTGCAAGCAGTATTGTTTACAATAAAGGGCTTGTAGCCCGCCTGTTGCTTAACATTTGTTGGCTTCAATGTCAAACTTTTTTTCTGCGTCCTAAATGTTCGACGTGTGCCAAGCGTCACTTTCTTTTCTTTCAGTGGAGCATGGACCAACCTCAGATTGCATCCTCTCTTAGTGTCAGTCTGCTGATTGTGCTATGATTCAGGGACTATTTCTTACACTGCTGCATTTTTATATACCCTTTTTTAATATCGCTTATCACCTTACACATATGAGTGTCAGAACACTTTCTCTGTTTCGCTACATTACACTATGCCACACCACTCCACCCTAAGCCGCACCATGCCACACCATTTCACTCTTCTCTACACCCCTCTACTTTGTGCGCCTGTGCGCCACTCTACTGTACGCCACTTCACTGCACACCGCTCTTTGCTACTCTCCTCTATGCCACTCTATTCTATGCCACACCACTAACTTTAGCCATGCTGAACAGCAGCCACACTGCTGTACAACATCGCTAAAAGACATTGGCAAACATAGTAGCTCATGCATAGGCAAGACCTATTGTCTTTGCCAATGCTTGTTTATTTTCTCACTTTTATTCTTTCTCTCAACACAATCAATTCTCATACAACCATGTTTTCAAAAATATGTATTTTTCTTTAATATATTTTCAAACATGTACAGTATAGATTATTGCTGAAAATGCTGAAAATGAACACTTCAACATTTCCACAGGTATGTGAGAAGGCTCATTTGTACATCTTTAAAATGGATATCTAGCAAAACATATTTGGGTATCCTACACATTAATATATTTCCTAAGCATATGTGAATATTACAAGTTTTTGTGTTACTCTGAATAAAACATATTTTAACATAATAATTCTAAATCGCCATCAGACTATCAGCATTCCAAAAATCGCACAGACTTTGTACTCTCTGTTTTAGCTACTAGGTGAATCTTTGTAGTCAATGCTTCAGCTACTATGTGAATCTATGCCTTCTTCAGGAAACATATTCAATCTTGGCATCCATTAAAATCTTAACATTTCTTGAAATGTGTAGTTTGGAAATGTGTAGTAGAGCAAGATTAGGAAAGGAGTGAGGTTGTTGAATATCTTGATATTTAACTTGCGGCTCCATGGGGGGGGGCTGCTTCCAGTGAGGGCAGGTAGGCTGCTTCCAGTGAAGGCAGGTAAAGTTTAGAGATGTATTTTGTTCTAATACAGTGTTTCCCAAACTGTGGGTCGCCATCCAAAGTATTAGCAATAAATAAAGATTCCTTTAGACTGTGTGTATCTTTCACATTTGGTGCTTCAGACAGAAGTAATATGACAGGCTATATGTCTCCTGAAAAATTGCTGCTTATGGAATTAGTGTTTACTTTTCTTTTTCCACCTGCAAAGTGAGAGGAGTTTTTACTGTGAATTATGTGACAATCTCGTTGGCGTACAGGAAAGTGTGATTTTTTTGCACCACAAAAATTTGATACCTGTAAATGAATTGTATTTATTCAACAGTTAGGAAAAGCAAAAAGAAAGCAATTTTTCGAAATTCTGAAATGCCAGGAAACAAGATATTTTAACAGAAATGAAGCAAATCAAGATACTTTATTTGGTGATGCAATAACGGAAAGAAATCACAGAAACCCGATTTCCACGTGTTATCATTTGTGCACTATACTTTTTTCAGTGAAAGAGCATGTGTGTGCACATTTAGTGGCCACTTCTATTGGTGCAGCGCGGCTCCAAAAATTCTTCATAAACCATCACCTTAACCCGCGGAGCTACTTACTATTTTATCACAACTGGGCCCATTATTCCTACTTTGCATTCATTCACACATTTACTCTGCTCCGAGGATTCTGTAAGGATCCAAAAGAGGAGTTGCGGTGCTATAGCGGAGTGCCTGAACTAAACTTTATACATTATTTACAACTGCAGTTTTATTTCTAATACCATGGTTTCTATAAGAAGAATTTTAAAAACACCCCACTATTCATTTATCTAATGAATCTGCTAGTAAAAGTTAATTAGCATCTCGGGGTGTAAAGATCAGATCAAAAAGCGAGCTCCTTTCAATGTCCCAAACGTCCTCTTTTATACCCTTTTTCACTAACTTATCTGTCTAAATTCGTAACTATTAAGTCCTAGAATGTCTGTGATTGGTCAATTTAGAATCGGATAAGCATCACCTCATCGTTTTACAGTTCAATTTTGTGCAGAGTCATCCTTATGGCGCGGATAACTGGGGTACCATTGTCTTGACTTTTACTTTCTTCAAAGTGTCCTTTCAATTGTTAGTTGATGTACTTTTCCCACGAATCAACATGCTGACTTCAACAAACTTGGCTTGGGTCCCTTGAAATGGGCCACACTGCCCTTGATCCATACTGCTCAGTCACAGGCAGCTCACATCTCCGATCTGGGGCCTGCGCACTTCTACCGCCATCTCGAAATTTCAGTCAGCATCCATCTTTATTGGCTCACATAGGCCTCAATTTAGGAACTACTACAGAAAAAAAAAGAAATAAATGTCAATTTACGAAATAAAGTATTTTCTGTTTACCTCCCCTTTTCCAATGATATCCCGGTTAGTATTTACCTAGCTTTAAGCAACATATATGCGTGATTTGACGTACCAATCTTCATGATTTATGCCACAAATGAACGGACAAAAGCACATTCATGCAGTTCTCAATTAGATTATAACAAATGCGTACTCTTTGTGACACAGTATATGACAAATTAGTAAATTATGCTTAGCAATTTCATGCAAATTAGTATCCCACGTGTATTTGTTTGTGTGCATTCTATTCTATGTTGGTTAATTTCGAAATCACACATTTAGTACTTATTACTGTTATGGAAAGTTAATCTCACAAGGGGTATACAAAAAAATTGTTTTCACCTTGCTCCATCAACTTCCCCCCTTTGGTGATTTTATCACCATATACCTTCCAAAATTTACATATGTTTTAACTCAACATGTTTCAAATTCTTTTAATTAGCACTTGTTACATTTCTATTTCTTCTAATGTATTTGTATCTTGATAACATTCTTTAAATTGTTCCATCTCTATATCACCTTTTTCTCTTTCCCTATCATGTTTTTCTTCAATCTTTTTCTTCAAAGACCTCTTTCCATTTCGTCTCTGCCTACATTGACAATTAAACTCAAAATTAAGATCACTATTATTATTACAGTTACTGGTATTAATATTTGACCTATTATAGATCTACTTATTTCATAAAACCAATTTCTAACTGCTGATAAACTTCTACCAAGTTTCTCAAGAACACCTTCTACTTCTAGTGGTTCTAATTCTTTATGCAATTGTGTAATATTTGTAATGTATCTCTCAATGTTCTGACTCTTGTCAGGAATGTATGTACAACAGTGTTGGACCTTTAAAATTCCACAGACTCCACCCTCTTTTGCCAAGATTATATCTAAAGCAAGTCGATTTTGCATTACCATACTTCTCATAGCAAACATTTCAGTGTTAACCATTAAAAATCCTCCAGCTGTGTCTGTTGACAGTGTATCCAAAAAACAGAAGAGGGACCCTGAACCTAAACCAAGGTAAAAGGATACGGGAGGGGAACTACCCAGAAGGGAAGTAAATAAGTAACAATATAAAAGGGAGGTTCCCAGTAATCATTTTTGGATGAATGAGTTATGAGAAATGTTTTTATTGTTCCTTGCAGTTCTGGGCCAACGCTATATTATTTATATATGCTGCTTTATTGACTGAAGTAATTAATTTTTATAAAGATAAATGACAATAAAATGATTTAAATACAATCAGCTGTTCTGTGGGCAATTGTTAACATTGGAACCTATTGGTCCTGTAGATTACTGGGAACCTCCCTTTCATGTTGTTACTTATGTTGACAGTGTGTCTACTATTGTTGTTAATTTTCTAATTCGATTTGCGTTAAATGATATGCCTACTGCTGGTATCAGTGCTCCAAAAACACCCCCTATTATTTCAATTACATTTTCTCTTTTTCTACGACTTAGTGGTTTATAGTGGTTTACCTATTTCATGAATTCCATTCGTACCTCTGTCAACATGAAACATTTTTGGAAAGACCAATCCAATATAGCATGAGCCATACCAGTGGTCAGGTAACTAATAAGCTTTATTCCCACAAAGAAAATAAATTCCCAGAAAAACTGGGTCATTTCCACCTTTAAATCCCCATCCCCCTTTGATAACATAGGTATTGTCACATTGACTAGCACCCACAAAGTAATTGTCATACACAGTGTTAACTCTTTGAATACATAATTTCCCTAACATTGGTGTATCTATACTTATAGCCACATTTACATTCTGTCCTTCAATATTATCATCTGAAAATGCCCATTTTGTAGATTAGGTTTGTTTTACTTTTTCTTGACGCTTACATTGTTGTCTTCTTTCCTCAGCCATATTCGGAAAAACTTTTTCTTCATTTCTCATTTTACAAGTCAAATGATGTCTAAAGGCATAATCATGTGTCAATTCTTGTATGTCTAAGAAATATTCACCAAAAACTTTAGCAGGCTTAATTTGATTTAGTTGTGCTACAATTTTCAATTTTGCAAATACATCATCTGAGTCAGAATAATAATATTCTAGTTTTCCAGATCTATAAAATGAACTTGATATTACACTACAAGTCACTCCATATGTTAGCGGTAAATGGTGGTAGGTCACACCTTCTAACACAGATGCCGGCAGCTTTACACAAACATAACAATCGCTGGCATCCATGGTCCTCACATATTCAGACAATAATTTTGAAAAGGTGCTTTTAGAAAAATCACTGATCGAATTATCTTGATGGATTTCAGGCCTATATACATGTAATTTCTCATTTTTCAAATCATTATTTTTATCTTTCAAACTCTCATTTGTTTTCCGTCTTTCAATGTCCGGAGTAAAAGGAATAAAAACAGCAAGAATTAACCATATCAATATCAATATTCCAGTACAAATTAGCCATATTCTAGACCATTTTGTGAAAATAGAACATTTGGATTTAGTCACTTCATTAGTAGCCATTTACTTTTTTTACACAGCAATTTTCACAACTTACAATATTCCCTTCAAATTCAATTACAGCTTCTGTTTGAATATATATATATATATATATATATATATATATATATATATATATATATATATATATATATATATATATATATATATATATATATATATACATATATATATATATATATATATATATATATATATATATATATATATTCGGGATAGGATTCCAGTTATCTCAGTCTCACACTGAAAGCATCCAGGCACTCTCGAGCAGAGTTTTTTCAAAGCTTATTTATTAAGCAAGTCCATCCATATATATATTCACTGAAAAAACCATAGGTTATAGACCATATATAGTTAGGAATTAGCATTTACAAAACCTTACTTTACTCACACAAAACCATTGAAATTCGCATATATAGTTAGTTGCACTAACTATATATCGCGCACCCGCAATCCACTGCTGATCATGTCACATATTACATCATTCATGACATGGTCAGTGACATCACTGATGACATCACTGATGACATCTCAAATGACATATAGATTTGTATTGAATTGTATTGAAGAAGGTAAATCGATATAGGATTCAAAGATCCTATTAGATACATATATAAACTAAACAGTTCCTAAGACCTTATTGTAAGTGACACTGAAAAAAGACCCAATTCTTAACGACTCTCAAAAATCAATATAAGGCTATTCCTATGTGGTCTAACCTGAGTAAGCGTCTTATGTTTATGCATTGAATAGTGGTTCAAAGGGGCAATTAAAGTCTAAAAGAAATTACTGTGCTGAAATCTATATTGACCAGGGAAAAAGAAAGAAGGAAGAGACTTGCCTCATTTATAAAAAAATTTAAATAATAAAACATTCAGTCAGGGGCCACCCGTGAGGTGGAAACGGATTACGAAAAACAAGATGAAATTGTGATCCATGTTCCCATAAAGGACCGGAAAACCGGAATTACGCTGCTAATCTTACCGCAAGAAATGAAGACACCGGCAGTAATAGCCCCGACGTGACGATCCCTCAGTACGTATAGCGCCTGATGAAAAGGCTCCTTGGCCGCGCACATATTTATAGTACTTTTAATTAGAAAAGTGTGTGCACCTGTGTTAAGGTAATTGCAGATTAGGTCAGATGCACAATATTCGGCGGTGGCCATGTTGGAACTGTAGCGTCTAGTGTCACCGCTAATGGTCGATCCCGAACCCTCATCCGGTAATCTATGTGTATATGTGCATCATGTTTAAGAACTCTGCTGTGATGAGAGAATATTATACCCTCACGGCTACTGCAAATACCTTCTAACCAAAATAATAATTCATCGAAGAAATCAGGTTAAAGTGGCGAAACAAGAGTGGCGGCCATGTTGGAACAGTATGTATAGACTTGTCCAACCATGTGAAAACGGCGGCCATGTTATAATATATACGTGGTGAGATCAATTAGTGCCGGAAGGTAGTGTCCGGTCTAGAAGGATAGATATGAAATCGGACTGATAACACACCCTATCTTGAAGGAAATGAAAAACGAGAAACACACTTAAAATAAAATAAAAAGTAAAAATGAAAACGAGATAATTCTTATTAGGGTATTATACATAATACCCGAAAAAACGGGTATAGAGAACGGAACGAATTTTATGAGGCAAAAGTCCCAAAAAGAACACTGACATGAAATGGGCCCATATTGGAAGGATAGTAATCATATCAAGGGCAAATTATGAACAAATGAATTTCAGAGTGTAACAAAAGGAGTTTAACAAACGGAGCTTACAGAGTATGAACCCTTATAATCAAAGGGGTAAGCTCACGTCCTCAATACATCCGATTTGGTATAGGCCCGATAAGCAATTTGTAAACATCACAAAAGAAGTCCACTTGGTATGTTTAAACTCTATCACAATCTTAGTGGTCCGAATAAAACCTAATATTTAGATCGAGCCAAAATAGTCCTAAGTAGAAAGAAATGAATAGATAGAAGAAAAGAATAAATATAAACCACTGCAAACAACAAAAACACTGAAAAAGAAACCCAAAATAATAAATGAACGTTGAGTTGGGAAACGGACCCTTGAGACATGAACAAGCTTAGTATCCACTTGTCAAAAAAAGGGGGAGAGAGGGAGAAATTATATCTAAAAGGAAAAAACAGAAAAATTATTATAACACTTTTTATACAAAATTGACTTTTCAGGGAAAAAGCCACAATTTTTTGTGTTCAGTATCTTATACATATATCTATGGTGATAGGCATGTCCATGTTGAAAATATATTTTATATGTATTTAATATAATTTTTTTATGTATATACATTTTTTGAGGGAACAAATTTATCAACTATCATGCTGAAGAAGAGTGTGGGGAAAAAAAACCAAAGAGGAGGAATAAGAGGAAAGAACAATCAGTTCAAAAATACAATTGCTTTAAAGCATGAAGTGCTTTTCCACACATTTACATTTAAATAACCCATATTAGAACATACAAAATATCTACAGAGGAGACGGTGTACATTGAATTTTAGACTCTTCATTGGTACCTACATGTTGGTACTTACATCACCCACACAACACAACAGCTCCATTCAGAGCTACCCTATCTCAAAGAACTCTAAAATATTATTTTACTATTTCCCTTGGTTTTCCCCTTGTTACGCTTTCTGGAACGCTACCCGCTGCGCGGACCGGGCGCTAACCGTGCGAATTCTTTTTTTTACATATATGGGCCTCCTCAGCCACCCTCAGAAAACCTAGGGGGTCAGGATATGTCTCCCGTGCCCCTTATACCCATTCCCAACATTGTTTATCTTCCATCTTGTGACTAAATTCGTCCGAAACACAAGATGGCGGACTCCCGTTACGCTACCGGTGAGCTACCCGGTTCGCGTACCGGGTAGCGCTTCCACCGCGAAAAATCGAAAAAAAATGTATTTTATTTTTTTGCCCCGCGGGGCCCTTTAATAGCCCCCACATCAATCCTAGGGGGTCAGGAGGGGTCTACCTTGCCCCTTTCATTAATTTCCCCCTTCATTTATTTCCACCTCTTGTCTCTCGATCCTACCGAGAGACAATATGGCGGCCGCTCCGGACTGTTTAGAATGTTGAGAGTCACCGGAGAGCCAATCCGCTTCTCCTCGCGAAGTTCCGTTACGCGTCTGGTACGCGAACCGGGGCGCTAACCGGGACGCTGTCACAGATATATATATTTTTTTTAGAGTTAATTTCTCAAAATCCACTGGAGCACATATCTTGAGACCTAGCAAAGGCACATCGGGCAAACAGTCTCTACAATTTTGCCAAGTTTCATAGAAATCCATTCAGCCGTTCGAGCTAAAAGTGAGTCCAACCGCCCTATGGAAAACTCAATGTTAAAAACACGTTTTGGGACCCCCCTTTTTTCTCGGCCCCCGCTTAAAGAAACCCCCCCAAACTTTTAGTGGACGCTCAGAAACAAAATGTGCCATTTTCCTGAAAATTTCAGCCAATTCCGTCCATCAACGCCAAAGTTATTCAACATAGAATTTTCAACTTCTATTTTCTTTCCCAACAACTCCTTTTGACTGGTTATTTCATTTATCTGATCCTCTTGCACTTTTGCTTTATTAACCAGTTTGATTTTTAGTCCATCAATTTCTTTAGGCCAATTATCTCCTTTTCTTACTCTTTTTAATTCAGGTTCAGTAGTGTTTCGCTCCACTCTCCAAGTTCGTTTTCTCGAACTTCTCCTAAAATCAGCTTCGTCATCACTGTCATCTATCTCTGTTTCAGATCTTTCTATAGTTTCATTTATAATGAATTTCACAGGATTTGATTCTTTTTCGGAATTTAAATTGGCTCTGGTCAGTTCTTTCACTCTGTTAGGAACTTCTCCATAGCTGGTACCTGGAAGCTCATCCTCATCGTGAGTTATTTCCTTTTCACCAGTTTCGAGATTTCGGTTCCTGCTTTCAGAGCTTTCAGACTGTCCTTCAGTATTTTCCGAATTACCAGCTTTCTTTTCACTGTGCTCAATGTCCTTGCTGGAATCAGTTTCTACCAAATCTCTACTTGCAGGTCGGTCTTCAATAGTTGGCATTTCAACAATTTCATTTTCTCCTTCTGATGCAGAGCTAGTATCTGATATCTCCAGATGTCGACGAACAGGTCGAGCTTCAATATTTGGATCTCTTTCTGGTTCACCTTCAGTGTCTGAATCAGTGGTGCTTTCACTCTCCTCCTGCAGATTTTCAGGCTCTGGCACACGAATTGTGTGACTGGCGTGCACCCATCTTTTGATTCAAGCACACTTAACTGCAGTGATACTGACAAGAATGACTTGTCGTGGTTTTTGCCATCGAGGCACCAGACAATTTCTTCTCCTGTGAACCTTTATCTGTAACCAATCTCCAGGGACTAGGTCATGAGCTGGATGTTTTTCTTTCCTTTGTGACTCAGTTCCCACCTGATGGAACACAGAAGTCACTACGTCAGACATATTTTTGCAGTAATCCAGTATGATATCATCATTTATGCTCAACAGTTTATCAACTGGTACAAATGCTTGTCTCATTACTCTTCCCATCAAAATCTCATGTGGGCTCAAACCTGACCTTCCGTCAGGAGTACTCCTAAGGGTCATTAGAACAAGTGGCAGTGCATCAGGCCATTTTGGTCCTGTGGCCAAACACATTTTGGCAATTCTGTTTTTTATTGTTCCATTTTCTTGTTCAACCACCCCTGAAGCTTCTGGTCTGTAAGCACAATGCAACTTTTGATGAATGTCCAATGCTTTACAAATCATTTGCATTAGCTCGTTGTGAAAATATGATCCACGATCTGTTACAATAGTTACTGGGAAACCGTAGCGTAGTATTATCTCACGTAACAGGAGTTTGGCAAAAGTCACTCCATCATTCCTCCTAGTGGGAAATGCTCCAACCCATCGTGAGAATAAACAATTGATCACAAGTACATACCTAAGTCTGTTACATGGAGGAAGTTTAATAAAATCTAACTGCATTCTGGTGAATGGACCTCCCTCCCGTCCTATGGATCCCAGACTCACAACAGTTTTTCTTCTTGGATTCAGTTGTTGACACACAAGGCATCTTTGACAATGGCTTTCAGCAATCATCCTAAACTTTGGATTGTGCCATGTCTGCCTAAACAATCTAATCATAGCGTCTCTTCCAATATGAGCTTGACCATGATACATTCGGGCCATATTTGAGATCATGTTATCTGGCATTATTGGTCTTTCATCTTTGTAAACCCAGATTTCATCCTCTTCTCTTTGTCTACATCCTGCCTTTAACCAGTTATATTTTTCTTCTTCACTAGTTTCTTCCTGCATTTGTTTTACCTCCTGCCATGTCTCCCCTACGGTTGCTAGCACCAAAGGACTTGAAACATGTTCAGTTTGTCTATCCCGATTAATAGATGCTTGATTTTTGGCACAGTATTTTGCAATTGAATCCACATATTTTTACCACGTGTAATGTAGTCATCTCCCTTTTTATGTGCTGCACATTTAACCACAACTAACTTATCTGGCAGTTATATGGCATCAATCAACAAATTCAGCATTTCTAATGGGGGGTCCTGCCGAAGTCATATAACCTCTTTGGGACCACAGTTGACCATAGTCATGGACAACCCCAAATCCATACTGACAGTCAGTCACTATGGTAATCCTTATTTCTTTTTCCAACTCACATGCTCGAATCAAAGCAATCAATTCTGCAATTTGTGCTGAACGGATTCCTTTCAGACAAGATGCTTCCAACACATCTGCTACTGTACAAACAGCATATGCAGCGCTCAGTACACCCTCATCTGTTCTCAGACATGATCCATCCACAAACATCACATAGTCAGATTCAGGTAAAGGTACATATTTGATGTCAGACCTTGGTTTGGTGCAATATTCTAGTACATCCAGACATTTGTGATCCACTTCATCTCTTACTTCCATATTCATGACATCAGGTAATAACGTAGATGGATTCACATTTACACATCTTGAAATTGTATTGTTATCTTTACCTAGAATTGTCTTCTCATATTTTGTCATTCTGTTATTGGTAAGGTACTGTGTCTTAGTTCTAGTGAGGAGAATCTCCACAGAGTGAGGCACATACACTCTCAACGGAAATCCCATCACTATACCTTCACTTTGTTCATTACTCATGCTTGTAGCAGCTACTGCTTTCAAACATCCCGGCAATGCCTTTGCAATGGGATCCATAACAGCAGAAAAGTATGCCATTGGCTTTCTCAGCTTTCCATGTCTCTGTATTAAAACTGACAAAGCACATCCTTCCCTCTCACTGCAGTATAGCTCAAACTCTTTTTCATAATCTGGCATTCCTAAAGCTGGTGCTTCACATCGACTTGTTTTAAGCTGCTCAAAAGCGTACAGTTCTGCCTTATTCAGAGTTATTGGGTCTTTTACATCTGCTTTTGTCAATCTCTGTAAAGGTTTAGCTATTAGTGAAAACCCACTAATCCATTGTCAACAGTATCCGACCATTCCAAGAAACATTCTCACCTGTCTCTGTGTTTTTGGAGGTTTCATTCCTTGTATCATTTTGATTCTTTCTAAAGTGACCTGTCTAATTCCCTTAGCAATTTTGTGGCCCAAATATTGTACTTCTTTTTGACAAAACTGTAATTTTGACAGTGACACTTTATGTCCTTCATCTGCCAGATGATTTAACAAGGTAACAGTGTCTGAAACACATGCTTCTTTTGTTTTCGACGTATTGCACTTAAGCTGATTCTCCAGGTAGACTTAGATCATCTAATGATTTCTTTAACAATTGATTAAAGATTGAGGGACTTTCATATACCCCTGAGGAATTCGACACCATGCTAAAATACGGTTTCTGAATTGGAACGCAAATATTGGTTGGCTTTCAGGCTTTAATGGAACTGTGAAGAACGCATTACATAGATCAATGACAGTATACCATTCTGCATCATGTGGAATTTGGTGTAAAATTACTGCTGGATTTGGCACAATTGGACAACATGGTACAACTATCTTATTTACCTTTCTCAGGTCCTGTACTATTCTGAATGTTCCATTGGGCTTTCTCAGTCCCATTATTGGTGAATTACAAGGACTGCTTTCTTTTTCTCTCAAAATCCCTTGCTCAATCATTTTTTCTATTAATGGCGTTATTCCTTCAATTGTTTCATCTGTCATCTTATATTGAGGAATATTCTGATAACTTACTCCTTCTTTTACAGAAACTTTTACAGGATTTACATTTTTCCTCAAACCAATATCCTCTTCTGAAAAATTACACACTTGTTCTTTGACTACCTCTTTCAGTTCTTTGGGTATTTTCTCTCCATCAAACACAGGAAACATTTTATTCTTTTCTGCTTCAATTAGTGTCATTGTCATTTTATACAGACTATCCTCATCTGGAGTTTGGAGCTCAATGCCATCTGGTGAGCAATAAATGGCACAGTTCATTTTACACAGTATGTCCCTTCCAAGGAGATTTACAGGACTACTGTCACACACGACAAATCAATGCATGTCTTTGAAATTTCCAATCTGTACTTCAATTGGTTTTGTTAAGGACATTTTAATATGCTGATTTGCTACACCTACCACTTGAATGTGTTCACCCGAGAGAGGAAGATTTTAAATTTCCACTGATATAACAGTAGAACGGGTAGCACCTGTGTCCACTAGGAAAGTCACATCTACATCATTCACCTTTCCATTCACATATGGACCAGACTGATCTACCTCTAGAGCAGTGCCAAGCACGCACTCTTCTCCCTCTCTCAGGCACCGTCAGAAACTATCATCCAACTCGCTTCCATTTTCTTTCAGCCAATATTGCGGACTCACATGCACTCTATTATTTCTTGTTACCTGATCTCCTGCGCAGAATCCTGTCTCTGTACTGTATCTCTGTAGGTTTACATTGTGAGGAAGTGGAGGTTGTAGCACCTGACATTGTGGCGACGGTTGCTGAATTATCTGATTCTGCACCTGTGGATTCAACGATGTATTTTCTGGATTAACATCCAATTTCCCATCCTACCGCAATTATGACATGGATATTATTTCTTTAATTCTTCTATATTTCCAGTTAATTTTGACTTGCTAAAATGTCCTTTTACTCTATTTTGGTTACCTTCTGCATTCTTATTGTCTAACTGAGCTACTTGATGTTCTGCAACCTTTACTTGTGCCCACATTGCTTTCTCTTTGAGTTTTCTTTGTTTTACCTCAATTTTATCACTACAATATATTTCATGTCTCAGAACTTCGTCCACGGAATATGATTGCCATCCCATCAAATTATGATTAATCATATCCCCTATTTCTGGTCTCAATCTAAACACAAAGCGATATACAAAGTGACTGATATCTTTTTCATTCAATTCCTCATATTAACTGTACTGTTTAAATAACAATAACAGTCTTTCATAGAATGCATGAACTGACTCTTTGGCTTCTTGTATTGTCCTGTCTATTTTTACCCAATCTGTCTCTTTTGGTGGAATTTTATTTTTCAAAAACACTATCACTTGCTCATATGTTCACATCACTTCAGGTCCAGGAGCACCTTTCACTTTATCTCGTTGATATTCTTCTTTTGGCCAATTCACTGTAACCTTACATTCTGACCATAAATCTGCTGGTACTACTATGTCAAACAACCCATCTAAATCTTCCCATAAAACTTTTGAAATTTTCACAAATCAATTTACTTGCCTATACCATTCTACTGGTTTCTCTCTCAATCTGGGAAAATCATTTGTGAATGATAAAATATCTTTTCTGCTCCAAGGTACATGTACATATCCTTCTCCAGGTATTTCTCTCATAGGGAATTCTTTTACCACCTCTTCCTTTTCTCTTACCGGAAATGCTAATGTGGATTTGTCGCTGCATTCCTCTCTTTTTTTTGTCCAAATCATTTTCCACTTATCAATATCTCCCCATTTTCTCAATAACGCAATTAATTCTTTTATTTGAGTAATTCTCCCAGCTGTATTCATGTTTTCTATATCTTTATCAGTAAAATCCACTCTATACGGTTTCTGCAATATTTTGTATTTTGTAAAATTCACATCCATTTCACTTGCTAAGCTTTCAAATCTTTCATGCATACCTTTTGTTTTCCACGTAATACTCTTGCACATAAACGTGATCTCATCACCCTGATAACTTTACAATCTATCTGTACCAATTGTTCCAATTATTAGTTCTTCCATATCTACTTTACCCTGGCTACATCTAGCAATTTCGGTTCTGTTTCTTTCAGTTTTAAGGTTTTGATCCAATCACTTGATTCTTGCTCTGTTGGCCCTACTGGAGTTTGTGTTAAATCGATTTTGTCTACACTTTTCGCAGGAGTTACAGAATCTGATTCTGCTCCTGCTGGGAATTTATACGGAAGACTCTAATTAAAAGTCAAATCTGGCGGTGTCATTTGGTTGGTACATTCAATTTCTGACAAATCTGGATTACCCTTTTCTTTAACTTTTTGTAAACTCCGATTTAAAGGAATAGTTAAAGATGGCTCTTTTATTTTCTGATTTTCAAACACTGGGATTACAGGACCTATTGTTACCGGAACAGTTACAGCTTCTATATTTTTAGTAAGCTCCTGTATCTTTTCAGCCAATTTCATTTGTTGAACGTATATATTCAGCAGTACTCTATTGTGCTTCAACTTGTTGTTCCACTCTATTTCCCATACTCTCCATTCCATTTCCTTGTTTAGGTGTCCCTGTATATCTTGTTCCGATTAATGGAACATCTGGTTCATATCTCATTTCTACTCTTTCTGGTAGATCTCTAAAATTTGAGAATCGTTTTGTATTTTCTGCTAGTCTATTCTCCAACTGTGGAGCACTTGGAGTTGTACCCAATGAATTTGCTTGGTATGGCGGTGGTCTCCTATTTAGGATCTCTTCCAATACTGCATCATCAGACCCACAATCCCCATAACTCCTTTTTCCTGTTTCTATATTATTCCTCTTTTCTGTACATTTTTGCCCTTTTTCCTCATCTACCAATCTAACCGGATACATTCCATCACACATGTTCGCATCTCTCCATCTTCGCATTCTAGTCTCATGCGTTTCTCTCCAAAATCTACAACCTCTATCCCTTGGTCCTAAGTAGTCTCCAAACCTTTCTTGCTCTAAATCATGCATTTCATCTTCCCACTCAGCCAAAGCTTCAAATTGAGTTGGTCTAGGCCTTGGTTCAAGCTTCATCATTTTGTCTCTCAAGTTTCTTAATATCACAAGACTGAAAGATCCTTCTTCGGGGAAAGCTAACACACCATCATTTCTGGTATACCTTGCCCAATTCTCTAACCATATACATGTATGGTAGCCATATTTTGTCATCATGTATGATGCAGGCGTTTTCGGCGGAGGAATTATTTTTCCCTCTCTAGTTTCGATTACTTTGTCTTTTTTTAATACATTTTTCAATTTCTGAAACCATGAAGGTTTCTCTTTCTCCATTCCGTAATAAAATTCCATTTTGTTATTATTCTCCTGTCTTTTCAAAAGATCACACACACTTCCCTATACTGCTTCATAACACCAGTCTATTGCAGCGCGGTTCACACTATCGCACCAATTAGAACAAAATACATTTCATTAGTGCTCAACCAATTATTTTGCTGCTTTCGCTGATGTGCCAATCAGCCCTTACTCAGTCTTGATCACGCAAACCAATCCCAGCGCGACACGTTTGACGTCAGCCCTACTCTGGCTTCTGCAGCTTCGACTGACCCCTCCTTTAAAAAATGTATTGGCACACGGTATTTACACTTTTTATATAGCAAAATCAGTTAGTAACTACATAAAACAACTCCATTGGTCTGTTTCACTAAAACCAAAAGGATAGTTCTTCAAGCACACAAGAATTCTGTATTTCCAGTAGACAGCGCTTACCTCTTCTCTACCACAGAATTTTTCTTTTGCCGATAAAGTAGCACTTCCCTCTACCTTACCCTTCTCTCAAGCCTAGGTTAAACTTTATTACTCTCCTCAGGTAGAGTTTTAAGACAGAACACACAATGATCCCTGTGCTCAAACCCAAGATTTCACAGGTTGCCCTCGCTATACATTCACCACTTTTACACATAAAGGTCCCTAACTTGTAACATACGACGATGTCACCACTTTGAAACAGACTATGCGATGTGCGACTTCCCTTGCCACACTTCCTCTGCCTGCAGACAGAGTGACAAGCTTCCCACACTTTCCGGAAGCCTTTCCAACACTACATATAAAGCAATACGAACTCAACAGATGTTAGGCCAAAAAAAATTCTGGACATCACGATTCTATATATTCTATTCTACACATCATATATCCTAGTTAACCTGTAGCAACCAATGCTCTGCTACCAAGTACTGGTGCAGAGCGGCTCCAAAAATTCTTCATAAACAATCACCTTAACCTGCGGAGCTACTTACTATTTTCTCACAACTGGGCCCATCATTCTTACTTTGCATTCATTCACACATTTACTCTGCTCCGAGGATTCAGTAAAGATCCAAAAGAGGAGTCGCGGTGCTATAGCGGAGTGCCTGAACTAAACTTTATAGATTATTTACAACTGCAGTTTTATTTCTAATACCATGGTTTCTAAAAGAAGACTTTTAAAAACACTGCACTATTCATTTAATTAATGGATATGCTAGTAAAAGTTAATTAAAGGATAACAAGACCTGCTTAATTCTCCATTTATTTAATTTTTATTTAGAGATTTAATCTCCTAGCATGATCTCTATGTTTTACTAAAATGAAAATAATTCAGTTATGCAATAAATCCTGAAAGAAAAGTTAAATTAAAATAACATTCATTTACTGGCATGACAGCTTTGAAAAATAAGTGAGAGACATGTTACCAAGATATAGAGACGTGGACATCAGCATAGAATGTAATAGTTCCAAACGAAAATCTGTCTATCTCTTTCCAAAGACTTCACACCCATTCAAAAGTTAAAGTTAAGAAAATGTCAAAGTCCTTGCGCCATAGGAAAAATTGCGCAGACCGACACCATCTCGGGGTGCAAAGATCAGATCAAGAAGCGAGCTCCTTTCAATGTCCCAAATGTCCTCTTTTATACCCTTTTTCACTAACTTACCTGTCTAAATTGGTAACTCTTAAGTCCTAGAATGTCTGTGATTGGTCAATTTAGAATCGGATGAGTATCACCTCATCGTTTTACAGTTAAATTTTGTGCGGAGTCATTCTTATGTCGCGGATAACTGGGATACCATTGTCTTGACTTTTACTTCCTTCGAAGTGTCCTTTCAATTGTTAGTTGATGTACTTTTCCCATGAATCAACATGCTGACTTCAACAAACTTGGCTTGGGTCCCTTGAAATGGGCCACCCCGTCCTTGACCCATACTGCTCAGTCACAGGCAGCTCACATCTCCGATCTGGCGCCTGCGCACTTCTACCGCCATCTCGGAATTTCAGTCAGCATCCATCTTTATTGGCTAACATAGGCCTCAATTTAGGAACTATACAGAAACAAACAGAAATAAATGTAAATTTACGAAATAAAGCCTTTTCTGTTTACCTCCCCTTTTCAAATGATATCCCAGTAAGTATTAACCTAGCTTTAAGCAACATATATGCATGATTTGACGTACCAATCTTCATGTTTTATGCCACAAATGAACGGACAAAAGCACATTCATGCAGCTCTCAATTAGATTATAACAAATGCGTACTCTTTATGACACAATATACTACAAATTAGAAAATTATGCTTAGCAATTTCATGCAAATTAGTATCCCATGTGTATTTGTGTGTGTGCATTCTATTCTATATTGGTTAATTTCAAAACCACACATTTAGTACTTATTGCTGTTAGGTAAAGTTAATCTCACAAGGGGTATACAAAAATCTCTGTTTCCTCCTTGCTCCATCACAATAGAAAATGTGCTGTTTGTAAAGGACAGTGCATTACCACACGATGCTTTAGATACATTCAAAAATCTTCCCTGCTCTTGTCAATTAAGGTTAGGTGGGTCGTCCAAGGTTTTTATTCTAAGGTGTGATATTGTGCACCTTTGGCTTTGGAATATATATGACCAAAACAACTAGGTTTTATCTGTGCTGCATCCCAGTGACTTTGCACAATAGATGATTACAGTCTTGCAGTCTAGTGAGTTAGCATTACTGAGCTAGGTTTGGACAGAAATAAAACAGTGTAGGAGAAATAGGGCTTTCACAGTTTTCAGTTTAACATGTTTACCCAACAGCCAAAATTAGATATTGGTGAGAATCTTGAAAAAAATACTATCGGTGTTTCCAGTTTTCAGTTACAATAGATTCTAATGAATAAAACACGACTAAAAGGAATATTTGCTTTTCCGTCAAATTCAGAAAGTTACTAATTTGGCTATACTTTTATGCTTTATTTCTCCTAGAGTCAAAGCAGTATAAGTGCAGCCTCAACATTTTGGTAGTGTGACTGACTTCATATGGTTCAGCTCACTGTTCCCTACACATTGCTGTTTAGTGGTCAACAGGTTTGCAGCTGAACTATAAGCATAATTTCTCTCCAAGGAAAGAGGCATTACGATCATGTCATCCTCCTTCTCTGATAAAGGGATGGAGATTGCTTTTTGAAAACTCAGGTATCTGTATTGTGGCAACAAAAATGAGGAAGCCTCCTGGATTTATGGCCTCTCATAAAGCACAGTACCCAACACCCCTACTCTAAATTTTACAATGTAATAGTCTGCTAAACATTTCTTTAAGAGCCACATCTCCTCATACTGGTAGGTATGAGCTAGGACCACACATTTATGCCACAAGTACCACTCGGGGGATGGGTTCTAGCATGATTTGTTTGCATGGCATGGATGCCTAGAGATGGAAAATATGTGGTATAAAGTCATCACTCGCTACCTTTTGTCTGATATTATTGGATTAGCAACCATAGCCCAAACAAATAATGTTTTTCTTATTTTTGATAAATAGAATACAAATTCATTATAATATATAGAAAAATAAATCGAATTCCACCAAATTGTTAAATTCAATATTATTTAAAAATACTTATGATTATTATTTGTTCTAATGTCAATATAGTCCTTAACATAACAACAATAAAACGTAATTGCATTCCTTATATATTGATAGATTACATGCATAATTTTTATTTCAATTTCAAATAATAATAGTTGTTACATCTTACATAGGCAATTGTCATCAGTGAACATGAACACAATTTTATCATTCACATTGGTCGTCATCATTTTCTTCTGACTATAGGCCTCATTACGATGCCGGTGGGTCCCCCAGTCTGAAGTAGGGGGCCCCACCCCCCCAGTTTGAAGACCTCTGTCTTAAGGGATGAGAGAGTACATCCACAATTTGAAGGTTCCAATTCTATGCTGTAACAATGATTCAGCCTACAAGCGCTTTGTCTGCTGTCATGATGATTTGTTGTATGACGTTTTAGGATCCAAGCGAAATTTCCCGATTCATGCCCTTATATAGGTACAATTCACATTGCCGTAATATAGGTATAGAAATCATACCCATATTTAGACATAGGCCATGCAGTCTAAATACATGTGTGGCTACTTCCACCCGTACCAAAAAGCCACAATGATTTCTTATAAAATCGGCTTAAGCAGTCAGGGACATCCCCTTGCTTGAATATTGATTTGTCCAAGAACTCATGGAGTTTTCAAAGAACTACCATTCCCTTGGGGTTCTTTTCTGACGTTATTATGCCTGACTTTACGTCAAACTGGGCACCTTCAAGGTATAGATATGCCTTCACCTGCTCTAGCAAGGACAAGGTGGTTCGGAGCAGCTCGACTATCTACTTGCCCTTCGGCACTCGCTATAGCAAGTGCCGAAGGAAGCCGACCCTCCAGCTGACACACTGATCGAAATGCTGTCCTTTCTCTCGCTGAGAATCCAGCTCCAGTGTTTCCAAGCTCCCCTCGCATGGTGTTGGGAAATCGAGTCCCGAGACAGAGATACCAGACCTCCTTCATTCTAAACTAAGGTATGAAGCTGAGTAGACCCTAAGAGAAATCTTGGATAGAATCTTGGCAAAGAAAACTAAATCTATGCTACACCACACTTACTTCTTCCCTCGTACTAGACTTAGGTTAGGTACATCGGGGTAGGTGTATTTTAGAAGCACCAGTTGAGTACTTTTAGCCTTTGTTATTTATGTATTTATTTATCAATGGTTTAGAAACCATACAATGCTTTTACAGTCTTATTTTATAATACTCTTCACGCTGTACGCATTATACTTTTCAGCTGGTATTACGATTGTAGCAGTTCACTTTACTTGCATGAGAAAGAAGACTGCTCAATAAATCCTTTTATTGAAAACGCCTGTCTCTCTATTTCTTTGCACCTCTGATGAAACGAAGCATGCACGATTGACTGAGTAAAATATATTTATTGTTTCCACAACTCTGAAGAACGTTCATTCTTGGGGAAACAAAGTTGTCATGTTTATGCAATTGTCAGAAACTGATCCCTTCTTGTTTATTCGAGAAAGTTTCTAGTGACCTCTGAGCTAGCTGGCACTCACAATTAAGTTTAATATATTCGATTGAGACCTAGTAGATATAAGTCCTATGTCAAATCTATAGGATATATTATTTCAATGAGCAGAGCCTATTGGGAATATAGGAACTACACTACAGATTGTCCTGTCATTGCTGTTCACTGCCTTCTTCCTGCACATGTTAGTGAAGGTTTTTAGTGTGTGCATTGTCATTGGGTCCTGAATCTTCTAAATAGGTGGATTATTCTCAAGTGGTTTAAATTTGAAGTCTGTATAACACTGTTTACCTATTTCATGCGCCTTCATAATGTTTGATACTTTGTCTTCAGATGCCTTTTTTTTTGGAGAGACTAATGAGATCGCTCGGAATACTGGGGGGAAGGAAGATGGTGGACTGACGCCGCCACAGCTCACAGGCACAGAGAGCGGCTCCCTTCCTCTACACACCACCAGAATGAGAAATGGGATAGAAAAGAGGGAGAAGGGAGAGTGGAGCGTAGCGGCGAATAAGGGGGAAGTGAGAAATTAAACACAGCAAATTACTGGTGGATACACGTTAATGCTCATCTCGGCTACGAATGGAGTTCGGCCGCTCTGGATCTGGGTGCGACTGGTCTGCTGGCTTGCTGGTTCCCACCTGTCTGGAATCCGTTGGACTGGTCTGGCTGTAGCTCCAGTGCTATCTACATGCAAGGAGATGGCACCTCCGGAAACCACCGCAAAAGGAGGTCGTGCGGACAAAGCTTTAGTTAATTCAGGAGAAACCGGACCACCTGAGGGGGAGAGGACTTAATGACTGGAGCACCGGGCGGAGCTGTGGCCAAAGGAGGCCCATCACGGGTCAGTAAGCCAATGCTGCGATTGCTGCAATCTGTAAAAGCAGCAGATTTGCTTATGACTAGCGAGGTTACGGAGCGGATGGAGGGGCTAAGATTATTGATACATTAACGAGTGCGATACCAGTGGCTCGTGCAGGGAAGTCCTGGGTGTCCTCGTGGACTCAGGCTTACGGAAAACTATGAACGAGCAGGGAAAAATGGCTTCATAGGAGACAAGGCTGTAACCGGCAAAATAATTGAAGAGCTGGCAGACAAGGATGATTGTAACTATAACTCATAGTCTGAGGTAAGGGTTTTAACAGAGCCATTGACACTTGTATCAGGACTGCCTAGAACAGACAGATTCACATCAGAGCTGGGAGGATTGAGAAAGGATGAAGGTGAAGGATTCAATGAGGGGGTGACTCCACCTAATAAGAGGCTTGACCTACTAGTTCAAACAATTGCCAGGAGACCCTCTCAGGCGTATGGAGGAAGACATGAGGGATCTATTGACAATGTGTCACAGGAGGCCAATAAGGATTGCAATAAGGATTCCTCAATATTAGCTACAGGAACAAGACGAGGAAGGGTACCTTCTCTGAACATGGTGAAAACAAATGCAGATGTACAATCTGGGTCAAGTTCAACCCCTCTGACTGTAAAAAAAAAGCAGAGTAGACTGAGGAAAAAAAGTACAGACTTGTATAGAAGTAATCGATATAATAACTCTAACAGCTGTGCAAAAGTTACACCAGATGGGAGCCCCCTTCGTAAATGGGTACAATCGAAGGGGGAAGTGAACTCTCTGATATACTGGCTTTCAAGTACAAGGTATGAGACCCAGACTCGACTTTAACGCTCTAGCAAGCTCTGGGAGGGATTCTCTTGGCTTACTCACCGGTGCACGGTTGGATATATCGGCTCTGTCCGTCTATCAGGAGCAAACACTTGATTCACTCTAGTCTCCATCAAACCCTTACTTGGCTAGTGAGGAGGAGGATATTACAGTGCAACAACTCCCAGGGTGTTCTACAAGCTCTAAAGAGCCAACACTTTCCTTAATCCTGCAGGTGCTGCAGGAGCAAAGGCTGGAAGCACAAGAACATTACGCACAGGCTAGGGCAGACAACCTTAGTATCCAACATTCATTAAGTGAGGTGGCCAGTACAGTGGGGGTGCAAACACGAGTAATGGAGACAGAAGAGACTACCACAGTGACTTCTAGAACTGCAAAAGTTCATGGCAAGCAAATATTGGCAATGCAAACTAAAATAGAAGATTTGGAAAACCAGCAACGCCGCAATAACTTAAGGCTGTTTGGGGTCCCACAAGGCGAGGGGGGCTCTGACCCTCGTGCCTATGTGGTCCAGATTCTCCAGAGGGCCTTTCCTGAACTGTAGGACTGGGATTGGGACTGTCAAGTCCAGAGAGTACATGGACGGCCCATAACTTTGCATAAGCCAAATTCTCACTATCCCAGACCTTTTCAGATTTTTGGGGGTAATTTTTTATTAAGGCAGGCGATATCCATCAAACCTCAATCTTTTTCTATCTTTGTTAGATCAGACTTATGTAAGGCCACTATGGATAGACGCTAAAAGTTAAGACAACTCATTGATCCAATAAAAGCGTTAGGGGCCCAGGTGTTTCTTCAAGAGCCCGCTCGGCTAATGATCATAAAAGATGGATACTTCTTCTATGGACCAAGAGGCTAAGCAAACTCTAAGTCTATGGCAGTCAGAGAGAACTCCTAAAAAGGACTAGTAGCCTAAGACGAATAGTGCTATAGTTTTGAAATAAGGCTAATTGATGTACTAGTGTTTGTTTGGTTTCGTCTCTCTTCTTTCCCTGTTCAATCAATATTTTTTGATTTTTGGCAAGGCTCTACCTTTCTTCTCCACAGGGTACTTTGGTGGTGGGTGATGGGTGAACAGAGAGCTGCTCTGGGGGGCTGTGGGTTGATAGCTGCCAATTCAACAGAAGCTTTTGAGGAGGACGGTTCCTTCTTCATGTTACTGGGGGTCACGTTGGGTGGGATGGGGAGGGAGGTAAATGAAAATGTCAGCAGGAGGGCACAGAAACACTGTGAGAAAGAGGTAACTGATTAGAATAAGGGGCATAGTTTTCAAAGTAGAGTAAATAGACATAATAGGATGCAAGGTAGGGGGATTGAATGGTCGAAGGATAGGAGTATCACTTCCTATGACGTGGATTCGGTGTATGGCCTGGAATGTTTCAGGTCTAAATAGTGGATTTAAGAGACAACTGGTTCGGGAGGAGTTGAAAATGTATAAGCCTCAGATTGTTTTGCTTACAGAGACACACCTAGCTTATAAATATCTGGCCTTTTTAAGCATTTAGGGTATCCGACAGCTGTATGTACTACCCAGAATGCTTCCATAAGGGGTGTGGCTATACTTGTGGATCCAAAGTTCGAATGAAGAATTCTTAAAACCTTGGCTGACCAAAGGGGGAGGTGGGTACTTCTACATGTTGAGATAAGGGGAAGGAGATATGTTTTTCGTGCTATATATGGTACTAATACTGATGAGCACACTATTTTTGATTTTTTAAATACAGAACTGTTAGGATTGTCAGAGCGAATGTTTGATTATGGGGGACTTCAATTGCGAAATGGATTATTCGAAACACTCAACAATCAACTGCTACTTTTAGAATGGGGAAGGTGAGGTCTGCGATATTAGAAATGGGGAGGCTACATGATATAAAGGATGCCTGGCAACATCTCCACCCAACTGTCCCAGGCTGTACATATTATTCTGCCCTGCATAGGCAATACTCCCGAGGGTAGTTATGAGTTGTTCACTAAAGGAGAAGCCGCTGTATAATACAATAAATACAGGACATCACAGTATGAGAATGGGGAGCAAATAGGGCAGGTGTTCAGGTAGCAGATAAGGGGGCTAAAACCAGGATAAAAGCTATAAAAGGGACAAATGGCGTTCTACAGCCATCGTCGCTGACAATCTTGGATCAATTTACTAGGTTCTACCAGAAACTTTATGCTCAACCCGTAGCAGAATGACTTGCAGCAATGCCTACTATGCAGTGGCTTACTAACCTTGAGCGAGGAAGAAAAGGCTTCATTATAGGAGGAAATTTCACAAGATGAAATAAAAAGAGGCAATTTCTTCTCTTCCTTCAGGGAAGGCTTCAGGGGAGGACTGCATACCTGCTGAATTTTATAAAACTTTTATAAGCCTTATAGTTCCGCCTATGGAGGCGGTTATCCAACATATTGGATCCAGTGGCAGGATTCCAGAAACTTGGAACATGAAAATATAGTCTTTTTTTTAAAAAGAAGATAAACCTCCAGAGGAATGTGGCTCTTACTGGCCCATTTCTCTCATCAATGCAGATGCAAAAAAATGTTGCTAACATTTTGGCTACCCGCCTTGCCCCGATAATGCCTGGGCTAGTATCTAATTAACAGCATTGTTTCATTCAGGGAAGTACACAACCATGCACGTTAACACTTCAGTGGGGGCTTTTGATCTTGTTAGAAAGTCAACAACAAACCCTGGTATGATTCTTTTAGACGCTGAGAAGGCATTTTACAGGGTGGTTTGGGATTACTTATGGGCTACATTGGCAGCTTTTTTATGTTAAGAGGGAAATATAATAAATGGGTACAGGCTTTATATTGGGAACCACAGGCAAAATTGCTTTATCAATCAAGCATTTGTATAGCGCGCTACTCACCCGGAGGGTCTCAAGGCACTTGGGGTAGGGGGGTCTGCTACTGCTCGAACAGCCAGGTCTTGAGTTGCTTCCTGAAGGCGAGGTGGTCTTGGGTCAGGCAGAGACAGGTGGGGAGGGAGTTCCACGTCTTGGCGGCCAGGTAGGAGAAGGATCTTCCTCCCGTTGTGGCTCTTCGGATGCGGGGGACGGCGGCGAGGGCGTGGCTGGTCGATCGAAGCCGGCGGGTGGGAGTGTAGAAGTTCAGGCGGTCGTTGAGGTATCTTGGGCCTTGGTTGTGGAGAGCTTTGTGTGCGTGGGTGAGGAGTCGGAACGTGATTCTCTTGTTGATGGGGAGCCAGTGCAGGTTCCTCAGGTGTGGGGAGATGTGGCTGTGTGGGGGAAGTCCAGGATGAGTCGTGCTGAGGCGTTCTGAATGCGCTGGAGTCTTTTCTGGAGTTTTGCGGTGGTTCCGGCGTAGAGGGAGTTGCCGTAGTCCAGTCGGCTGGTGACGAGGGCCTGGGTGACCGTCTTCCTGGTTTTGGTGGGGATCCACCAGAAGATCTTACGTAGCATGCGTAGGATGTTGAAGCATGACGAGGAGACGGCGTTGACTTGTCTCGTCTTGGAGAGGGAGGAGTCCAGGATGAAGCCCAGGTTGCGTGTGTGGTCTGTTGGTTTGGGTGCGCTGCCCAGGGTAGGGGGCCACCAGGAGTCATCCCAGGCGGAGGGCGATGATCCCAGGATGAGGACTTCCGTCTTATCTGTGTTCACTTTCAGGCGGCTGTTCATCATCCACTCGGCTACGTCTTTCATCCCTTCGTGTAGGTTGGTTCTGGCGGTGGCGGGGTCGTTGGTGAGGGAGAGGATCAGCTGGGTGTCGTCGGCGTAGGAGATGATGTTGAGGTTGTGTTGGTGTGCGATGGCCGCGAGGGGGCTCATGTCGATGTTGAACAGCGTGGGGCTGAGTGAAGATCCTTGTGGTACGCCGCAGATGACTTCGGTGGCTTCTGATCTGAACGGGGGGAGGCGGACTCTCTGTGTCCTTCCGGCGAGGAAGGAGATGATCCATTCCAGTGCCTTCTCCTGGATTCCGATGTTGTTGAGGCGCTGCACTAGGGTGCGATGGCAGACCGTGTCGAACGCCGCAGAGAGGTCCAAGAGGATGAGGGCCGCTGTTTCCCTGTTGTCGAGCAGGGTTCGGATGTCGTCGGTGGCTGCGATGAGGGCGGTCTCGGTACTGTGGTTGGCCCGGAAGCCGGACTGCGAGTGGTCGAGTGATCCATTCGTCGCGAGGAAGGCGGCCAGCTGTCTGTTGACGGTCTTCTCGATGACTTTGGCCGGAAACGGGAGGAGCGAGATGGGGCGGTAGTTTTTGAGGTCGGTGGGGTCCGCTGATGGTTTCTTCAGTAGGGCGCTGAGTTCGGCATGCTTCCAGCTCTCTGGGAAGGTTGCGGTGTCAAAGGAGGCGTTGATGATGTCCCGTAGATGGGTAGCGATGACGGAGTCGGCCTTGTTGAAGACGTGGTGAGGTCAGGGGTCGGTTGGTGATCCGGAGTGGATGGAGTTCATCGTGCGTATGGTGTCTTCGGTGTTGATCGGGGTCCAGGCGCGGAGGGTGGTGGTGGGGGGTGCTGGTGCAGTCATAGGGTGCGTCGGCTGTGTGCTGAAGCTGTTATGTATGTCTGCGATCTTGCTGTGGAAGAACGAGGCGAGCGAGTTGCAGAGGTCTTGCGATGGGGTGATGTCGTTGTTTCCGGCGCTGGGGTTGGAGAGCTCTTTGACGATGTTGAAGAGTTCCTTGCTGTTGTGGGCGTTGTTGTCCAGTCGTTCCTTGAATGCGGTTTTCTTGGTGGCGTGGATCAGTTGGTGGTGTTTTCGAGTGGCGAGCTTGAGGGTGGTCATGTTGTCTGGTGTCGGGTCACTGCGCCAGGCTTTCTCGAGGGCTCAGCAGGTCTTCTTGGAGCTCTTGAGTTCGTCGGTGAACCAGGCTGCTTTCTTGTTGCCGGGTCTGCTGGGAGGGGTCTTCAGTGGAGCGAGGTCGTCTGCGCAGTTGCTGATCCACCTAGTGAGGTTGTTGGCGGCTTGGTTGGGGTTCGCTTAGCTGGCGGGAGGGTTCTGGCTCAGGGATGCGGCGAGCTGGTCAGCTGTGATCTTGTTCCAGCTTCTGCGGGGACCCTGTTGCTGGTGGTGGTGGAGCGTGGTCCTTCTGAGGCTGAAGTGGACGCAGCTGTGGTCCGTCCAGTGGAGTCAGGTGGCGTGGCTGAAGGAGATGTCCTTGCTGGAGGAGGAGACGGGGTTGAGCGTGTGGCCGGCGTAGTGGGTGGGGGTGGTCACCAGTTGCTTGAGTCCGAGGTTGGAGAGGTTGTCGAGCAGGGTGGTGGTGTTGCGGTCGTTGTTGTTCTCCAGGTGGAAGTTGAGGTCCCCGAGGAGGATGTAGTCATTGGAGGGGAGGGCGTGCAGGCTGATGAAATCGGCGAAGTCTTCGCTGAATTGTGTGCGTGGTCCCGCTGGTCTGTAGATGAGGGTGCCTCTGAGGGTGGTCTTGGGGTCGGTGTGGATCTGGAAGTGTAGGTGTTCGGCAGCTGTGAGGGTGTCGTCGGAGTTGGTCGTGATGCGGATGGTGTTCTAGCGGACGATGGCGATACCTCCTCCCATCTGGTTGGCGCGATCCCTCCGGGTGATCTTGTATCCGTCCGGGATGGCGATGGCGATGTCTGGCGCTGAGGAGGCGTTCATCCAGGTTTCCGTGAGGAATGCGACGTCTGGAGCTGTGGTGTCGAGGAGGTTCCAGAGTTCTACGGCGTGTCTGTGGATGGAGCGGGTGTTGAGCAGGATGCACTTCATGTGGTTGCTGCCGGTGCTCTTCTCTGTGGGTGCGGTGCAGGTCCGGATGCAGGAGAACTTGCAGGCTTGGCAGGTGAAGGGTCCGTGGGTGCATCCTGGGGTGGCTCGGTGGCAGCCGGGGATTCGGCCGGTGTTGAGTGCGAAGAGGGTGGCGTAGTTGTAGGTCCGTCGGGAGGGCTGGCATCCTCGGGGGCCAGGGGGTATGGCGCTGGGCGCGGGCCAGGCGCGGGCCAGGCGCGGACGGGCGCAGACGGGCTTACCTTTGGCGCGCCTTCGGCGCACAATCGGCGCGGCCGCTGCGTGAGCACGCTGTGCGTGCACGCTGCACGTACGCGTGGATTCCGCCATAAATGGCGTAGTGGGAGGGGCGGAGCGAGGGAGGAGCAGCTGGGAGGTGGGAGCGGGGTGGCGAATGGGGAGGGTCGAGGGAACCGGCAGGAGTGGGGGCAGGGCCGTGGGGGAGCAGCGGCAGGGAGCGGGGTGGGCAGCAGCGGGGACGGAAGCGCTAGGGCAACAGAACAGAGACAATACCAACAGGGCACAATACCAACAAGGCAAGACTACGGCGAACGGGGGCAGGGCAGTACACGGGGCAGGCTGAACAGGACAATCAGGACAACAGCACAATACAATTAAAACAAATCAGGGCGATAGTACAGACCACAGTGGGGGCACAATCAGGGCAGCAATGCGAGCGGCGGCGGCAGCAGCAGGGAACCGGTGACTTCCTGAAGGGGCCACGCGGCGGGTAGAGCGACCAGCACTGACGAGGTCAGACTGGGTCACAGCTCCCCATCGCCCAGTCTCTCCCTTAAGTAATCCGTGGGAGGGAGGAGCAGCTGGGAAGCGGGAGCGGGGTGGCGAGTGGGGAAGTTCGAGGGAACCGGCAGGAGTGGGGGCGGCGCCGCGGGGGAGCAGCGGCAGGGAGCGGGGTGGGCAGCAGCAGGGACGGAAGCGCTAGGGCAACAGAACAGAGACAATACCAACAGGGCACAATACCAACAGGGCAAGACTACGGCGAACGGGGGCAGTGCAGTACACGGGCAGGCTGAACAGGACAATCAGGACAACAGCACAATACAATTAAAACAAATGAGGGCGATAGTACAGACCACAGTGGGGGCACAATCAGGGCAGCGATGCGAGCGGCGGCGGCAGCAGCATGGAACCGGTGACTTCCTGGAGGGGCCACGCGGTGGGTAGAGCGACCAGCACTGACGAGGTCCGACTGGCTTTATGCAGACTTACGATCATTATCTTTCCCTATTTTAAGTGGCACCAGACAGGAATGTCCTCTTTCTCCCTAGCTGTTCGCTCTATATATTGAGCCATTTAGTCGGGCACTACAATTTAATGTGCAAATCGTTCCATTGATATCTGGGGCATATCAACTTAAGGTAACTGCTTATGCAGATGACATTGCTGTTTTTTCTACTGATCCCTTGACAGCTATATATTTTATTGAGAAATAAGCAAGTACATTTGGCTCACTATCAGGCTATAAGCTAAATGTTAAAAAAAATGCAAATAATTCTTCTTTTTCGGCCAGATAGACCTGTGGTAGGTGTATGTTCAGTGGCTACATATCTTGGGGTGCGGATATCTGCTCAGACCGAGCGTATACTGACATTGAACTATAAGCCCTTGTTAGAAGCCACAGCTAAGCGACTTAAGATCTGGCATAAGCTTCCAATTGGAATGGTAGGTAGGTGTAACATCATAAAAATGAAGACACTTCCTAAGTTTTTGTATTTATTTTGTTCAATCCCTCTCCTTGTTCCTAATGTTTTTTTTCGGAAGCTGGAATATATATTATGTAGCTTTATTTGGGGGTGCAAAAAAGCACAATGGGCAATAGACTTATTGAAATCTCCATACAGTCAGGGGGGCTTGGTTTTCCAGATTTTAAAAAGTGTTTTTGAGCAGCATTTGCAGACGTCTCCGTAGCCTCCTAGAACCTGAAAATCAAAACTTCTTTCATCAGCATTTGTAGGGATCTGAATGCTAAATGTTTTTGTATAAAACTAATGACCCCAACTATTTGAAACGGGTCAAGTTTAAGACCATTAGAGATAGTGTGTATATATGGCATGCTATAGCTGCTAAATACTCTCTTTCAATGTTTCATGATGAACTCCCACTAAGGGATAATCCCATGCTACCGTCTGTATTTCATGACCCTGTAGGTAGGAGTTGGGCTAGACTTGGGATTCTACACCTGGGGGATCTGTATGATAATAACGGGTTCAATACATTTGAGAACCTGCAGTTATTGTATAACCTCCCAACCCAAATGCTGTTTAAGTATTTCCAAATTAGGGAAACATATTGCATTAAAGGGAGTGTCTAGGTCACAGATTTGAGATTGCTCACAAGCAGAAAATTTAAAGTCAATAATTAGTAATATGTATCTATGTCTTAGCACGGCTAGACACGACGGGTGTAAAAAACTTGCCTTACGATGGACTAAGATTCTGGGGACAAATATAACACCCACAATTATCATTCAGGCACTAGCAACTGTAGGAGGGTCAATTTACTCTGTTAATTTAAGACTACAACAATTTCAAACATTCTCTATTACACTCCAGAGACGATTGTCAGCTGGATTCAGCAGGGCCATAGAGGAGACCAGGAAAATGCCCTAAATGTGGGATGCATGCTGCAGGCCTGGTACATATGTTTGCTAGCTCCCTAGAGTTGGAACTCTTTTGGCAGAAGATAGCACAGGTGATGAGAGAACGACTAGGGGTAGACTCTCCTACTACAATTACAGAAATGTTGTTGGGGTACAGAGAAGAGAATCAAGGGTTGAAGAGGCTTCTTGCGATCCCATTAGTGGCTGCTCGACTTACCATTGCAAGGGCCTGGATCTCCCCTAAACCTCCCACAATGGGTGAATGGTGGGTTATTGTAAGGCAGACTTTTGAAATGGACCAAGCACAAGCTAGAGAAAGAGGTACTCGCTCATTGATAAAATTGAAGGCTATTTGGGGACAAATGGCATTTAATTCATGAGCTCAATAGAATAAATTAAAGTCAGGTGTAATTAGTATTTGGAGAGAAAATTTCTTGTAATATTGAAATAGATTTAAGTTTTTTATTAATATAATTTATAGCATTACTGATACTGTACTGTTCAAGGAATAATTATGTCTGTTCTGTAATATACTTTGAATGAAATGAGATCTCCATATTGTATATGACAAGCTATTTGAAAGAGAATTTGTAATGTTGCTCCCTTGCTGACAATAAAAATATTTTTTTTTAAAGGAGAGACTAATGAGATCATGTGGCCCAATAAATGGGTTTATTCAGCTTTGTACCAGACTAACAGCTCTCATAACAGTATATTTTCCAATTCGTGACTTATGTAGGTCTGCATGAGTAAAATGTGATCTGTTATTATGAACCATCATCATCATCACTTTATTTCGATCATAAAAGATCATAAAAGTACACAGCACATACATTATACAATAAAAGGGAGTTGAATAGGTAAACATAGATAGGATCATTTCATATTAAAGATTGTATAAAAACACATAAAATTAATAGGAGGTTCCATCATAGGGTGCTTACTGTACGCTTGATCTACAGTACATATCGATTTTTAGACAGGTCGAGACCTATCATAAAATGCATTTTGTTTGTTTTTTCCACAGTGCATGCCAATATCTGGACAAACCAAAAAACACAACTCCACATGTACTCAAGATTCTTAGCACCTCTTAATAGTGGCCGGGTCCAACTAATTTACAAAGTGGCATTATCCATTTTTCCCTGAGAGATTTGTAGTTAGGGCAGAAAATTAGAAAATGCACGATGGATTCAGGGTTTGCATTACAAGCAGGATAGAGATCATCAATGAAAACATCTATGCTTCATTTTTTACAAAAATGTTCTGTAGGTATAATCTTGTACCGAAACTGAAAAAATTGTTTCCGGGCCAGAGGAGGGACAATTTCATCCAGTGTGTCCTCAAAACAGAGGACAACTTAAGAAATTCGGTAGTCAAGTGGCACTCGGCTTTTGTCAGTACTTGCAATAATACTGCTTCCCAAAACATTTCTGTCAACTTCAATCTGGATTAAGTTGCCAGGCTATCTGGGTCTGACCAGAACCCGTCCACCCCAAGCCTCCCCAGTAGCTCTTTTAGTACTCTAAACCAGGGAATCAAAGTGATCGACAAAGACTTTAAGAACTCGGAGAGGGGTTCCGGGTATGGCAAGAGTTCATCCACAGTCCACAACCTGTGCCAAAACATCAGGAGTTTATAGCTTACTTTATGTGCCAGCTGCCTTTGCATAAGATCCAAGTATAGAGGCACCAGCGTGGTGCTAGCAGGTAGCTCTATTAGGGATCTAAGGAAGCGATTTTGATTGTGGAAAAACAATTTGTCAAACCTCTATCCCACAGTTCGGCTCCATAGAGGGCACCACCTAATAAGTTTGTGTTATAAATTTCCAGAGCGGGTGCAAACTGTCTTGATAATGTTTCCCTTTGTATTTTGGTAATATTAGTGGTCTGATGTATAAGTTGCATCTTCACCTTTTCAATATGTGCCGACCAATTTATTGTTGGAGTTGGATGAACCATTTGCCTTATCTGACCCAAAAAGGTGCTTTTGTGTGCAGCCATCATATAATAACTTTTCACAGCACCCCACTTGAAGTTGAACCATGTCGTACCATCCAGAGTCTTTGTTAACTGTTACCTCTATCACTTGTTCGACCGGGATTCATCCAAATGGATTAACATCTGACAGTTGAACTGAAAAGCATCAGTTGAGTAGTTGTGGTGTATCTCTGGATGTGTCACTGCGAGTAATATCATTTTGGCATAGTATATATGAAGATATCTAGCGTTGCTCATCCTGTCATACGCAAAACACCATGGGATCATAGAGCATATGGGGTTAGGATGTGAATGCCAATTTCCTTCTCTAGCAGCACACAGCAGAGCCAAAAAGACATTTTCAATGGCAAGCGCCACCAGTAATGACGAAAAATCAAAAAAGGCAACGCTCCTACCTTCTTCCATCCATTTTGAGGGTCACTTCTTTGCACACCATCTGCCTTCCCAGAACAGACCAAAAACATCCAATCCTGCTGCATCAAAAAGATTTGAACCAACCAACCAAAGTCATCATTCAGTGACAACATTGTCACCCCATTAAAACCTTTTAGGGAAATTAACCAAACTTCAAAATTTATCCGCATTGCTGTCAAAATCTGAATTCTGTGGTGTGGCAACTTTGCTGCTGCCATGGCAAAACCAAACTGGAGACCTGCCTTCATAACTCAACATGGAAAATGTTGGATCTAGTGCATCTGGAGCTTATGTGCTGCAATTGCTTCTTCCAACAAGGCCACTAGCTCCTTGACTTTCTGACTGGACAACCTAGCCTCCACGCTCATGGTATCCATTTCCTATACTTAAAAAGACCAAGTGGGTACTTGGGCCCTCAGTCTTCTCCAGTGCCAATGGAACACTCGGCTCATCTGCCATGTTCTAAAAACTTTGCAGTGCTTGTTTGCATGCATTGGTACCACCTGCACCAATAAACAAGAAGTCATTCAAATAATGAAGGACTAACTCGTGACCTGTCCTGAATGTAAAACACCACTGTAAGAAAGTACTGAATGTTTCAAAAAGCTTTCAAGTTATTGCACAGTCCAACGGCAGAACTTTGTTAACGTACAACTGATTCTCAAACTGAATTTCCAACCAGGAAAAATATCTAGGATGAACGGGGAGTAGCCTTGAAGCTGATTTGATTTCACATTTAGCAAACTCAGCACCTGGGCCCACCCTTCGCACCAAAGCCATAGTCACATCTACTGGAGCAAATTGCACTGTTGTATCCTCTCTAGCCATGAAATCATTCAATGATGACCCTTCAAGCCACGACAGGTGATGCAGCATTTTAAATTCTCCAACATTTTTCTTAGGCACCACACCGAACAGGGATACCATCAAATCTGGCAAAAGCCAGACTGCAAATGGGCCTGCCATCCTCCACTCCGCCACCTCTTTTGCCAATTTTTGCATCACGACCTGCGGCTGTTCCCTGGCTGATTTCAAATTATCTGCAAACCTCCTTCTCCTGGGACCCTGATATCCCAAATGAAAACCTTCTCCAAACCCCCATTTCAAAACCAAAGCATCTTCTCTGTTGGGATAAAACATAACTCAATGACTCAACTTATCAATCATAACTGGAAAAAAGCCTTTCTTACCAGGCTGAAATGACCCTCCCACCCCTGCCTTTTCCAATGCCAGCGAAATGTGCCTTCTTCCCAAAAACACTGCAAAACTGCATGTTTCCCTACACATTTTACACACTCCTGCTTATATCTGCAAGGATTCCTCTGGCAATGAGCCCAGTTAGAACTCCAGCAGAACCTAGGAAAGGATCCCTGTCCCCTACTCCAGGCTCCCACCCTCCTCCCCAAGGTGAGTCACCAATGAAAGGGTCGATACTGCAACACCAAACCACTCGCTCTATGCAAAGCCATAGGTCGTTGTCTACCTCTACTGATGGCTTGTCTGGCTTCAGCACCATCCGTGCCCTGAACTCCTCATCGTAAAATACCCAGGCAAACCATCCAAAATCCATGTGTGCTTTTCTAATGGGGTCCATATATTTAAATACACTGATCTCTCAGGAATGTTTTCACAGTAGATGCTTGCATAAATCAAAAATGCTGACATCCATGTGTCATTTGTTGTAGTTATGCGAGGCCTCCTAGCTAATTCCCACGCTTCTTCTTTTGACCACTCTTTTGACTGTACTTCACTGTGCAACGAGCTGTAAACATCTAAAAAGTCCCCTCTCCAAATTTTCTCCTTTGGTGCATTAGACTAACGCAACATCAGAGTCATTGATATACCCCATGTATAGCAATTTCTCTAAACCCTCCGTTTTACTTTTAGTTTCAGTCTCCTCCGACTTTATTTCTTTCTCTTGTGCTTTCTCTCATGATACTTCGGTTTTACCGCTGGTCTCATTCCTTATTTCATTGTTGTCTTCCATACCAGTTGCAACCGTTACTCTCACCTCCTCCAGACTTGTGTCTGTACCCACACCCATATCCACTGTACATTTCCCTACCCCTTTGTCCACCAATGCTGTCTCCTTACTTCTGCCCCACTCCCAACTACTTCGCCACTGTTGCTCATTTGTTCTGAGCTTTTTCGTTGCATCTGGAAATGCTCGCACGTGCTTGCCCTTCTCTTTTGGAAGCCTCCAGCTTCTTCCTCACTCCACCTTGTTGGATGTTGCTTCACCCACCTGTAACACAGAGCTGCTGCAAGAGACACTGGTTTTTCCCTGCCCTTGTACCCTCTGCCGCACGAGAGAGAGAGAGAGCGACCTCTTTCCACAACTGATGGGCCGTCACCGCCTGGAACACATAAGTTGCCAGCCACATTGTTATGCCTTGCCTCAAGGGTCAGACCTCCTGCTCAATTTTTGTCAGAGCCTCGCCTGAAATCTTCAGTTTAGCTTGCAGTGAACGGGCAAACACATCTGCCGCAACACCACTTGCTGCGGACCTTTTGGGGGCGTGACAGGTCAACCCAGGTCTGAGATAAAACGCCCAGTTTGATAAGGTCCTAACAATCTGTGTTGCATAGAACTTTCAGCACGTCCCTCACAGCTGCTAATTTATCAAACATCACTAAACGTTTTTTTAATGAAAAAGCACTATTTGTGTAAGATAAATGGCTCACTATACAAAGACAACAGTCATATCCTACAGGAGCCCTCATTCTGCTGCTGCACAGGCGGAATGACGCACTGAATGGCCTGCAACAGCACCGTCATTATGATCAAAGGAACAGCCATATTAATTGAGGAAACGCCACTAGGAAGCCAATGCTAGTACAGTTAGCACTCTTTTTTTTCGAGGAGCAACGCAAGTACTGCCCATTTAAGTGCTGTACTCGTGACTACAAAAATGTGGGTGGAGCAAAAGCCCCTCTCCTCATGGTTCTCACAGAATTGTCTGGCAGCAGCTGCGATATCGAGCAAGACCATAAAAATGGCCTTACATATGTTGTTCCTGAGGAGAGTGGATTCTTATTTCCATAGATTCTTTAAAGCAGCACTCTGAAAAAACACAATTGGTTTGATAATCAGATATTATCAAATAAAGGGACCCCTATTGTTGTACTTTGTTGGAGACGCAGGACTGGATACAAGGGAAAAGGGGCCACATGTACAAAATTCTAGAATTGTGATTTCCTAATTGCGATTTTTAGCAAATCACAATTAGGACATCGTAATTCCTGATGTACGAAAGCTTACATCTTTGAAATAGAGATTCCTGGAGGGTCGCAAATGACCTATCATGAATATTAATGAGGCAGGTCACAATTTGTGACCCATTAGGAGTCGCAACCATCACAGGGATGTGCCTTTCTGGGGTCAGCAGACCACTATCCCTGTGACAACTTTTAAATGAAGCAATCAGTTTTTAGGTCGAGGTAATATCCGGTCTGCCGAAGGCAGACCAGAAGTCCGAGATTTATTGTCAGTAAAAGGGCTGCTTTATCCCTCCCTCTTTTTGGCTCTCCCTCCATTGGCTGGCTTCCTAAACGGAGGCCAGCCGTTGGAGGAGAGAGCCGTCCCTCCGAATAGGCTCCGTCTTTTTTGGATTTGGGGGCGTAAGTTTTGCTGTTCTTTAGACAGTGACGTAGTCTGTCACTCAGAACCACAAAACCACCCCCCCAATTCCGAAAAATTCAGAAGCTTGCAGCCGCCATTTTGCAGCTGTCCCTCCGAGCACCTACAGGCTCGCACGCAAGTCCGCTCCCCAAAAACTATGGTGTTCTGGTGTAATGTGACTTGTTTCGGACCTCCTGCTTACTTCAGTGACACGGGAAGGGAGGGGTTATGAGTGGCGGAAGAGGAGATTTCCAATTCCTTCTGAGCTGCTGCCTGGACGGAGATGCCGCGCGCGCAGCTCAGAGTTCTTCGCGCTGCACGCACGGCTCGCGAGCAGTGTCTCTGAACTCGAGGGATGAGAGGGACTCCTGTCTGCCACGGTAAGTCCACGCTCTTGTAACTGCAACGTTAGAGGAGAGCTCGCATAGGGGCGCTTATGGGCACGGCGGGATTTTGCAGATATGTTATCTGGTGGCGCGGGGGGCGTTTGAGGGGATTGGTGGATGGGTTGGGGCTGTGAGCGATGGTCTGGGATTTTAGTAATGAGGGGCTCACCTGTGTGACTTCTCTGTCTCCCTACGCGCACCTCCATGTATGTGCCTCTGAACTTTTTACACAACACTGGTGTGTGTGTGTTTTTGTACTTTTAGATCATTTTGAAACATACTATAACCGTGACTCACAGAATGCTAGCTATCATTTGTAAAATGATAATCTGCCAGTGGATGGTACATAGAGCTATTTATAAACATGGTGACGTGCGATTGTGCGGACTTCTGTGTGATTTTAAAGTAAAGTGAGAGCGTTAGAACCTGCCGTTTCATGTTTCACCGCCCGCTCGAGTTCCTCTTTTTTAAATTTCCCTCACGTTTCTTTCTGGCGCCACACCCCCTTGTTGTTTATGCAGGTGCTTGTTTATATAGCTTATCTGTGCACTCTGCCATGCCTAAAGAGCTTTAGACTGCACCCTTTATAGCGCTTAATACCAATCTCGAGGTGGAGTAACTTTCCCATTTGAGTTTGTGTCATAGCGCCTTTTACAGCGCTTGGTTGAACTAACGAGTACTTGTTATTCCAATTTGGTCTATAGGGGACATGTTGGAGGTGCTGTGTAAATATTTGACGCTATACATACGCATTAACTGTTACGTACAGAGGAATGTGGGTCCTGTGATGTTGAAATTCTGACCTAATTTATCTTTTCAGTAAAAATACCTCGTGGAAGGTGAATAGATTTGATTGGGGTAGCTGCAAGCCTACCTAATATTGGCCAACATTGGCTGTATGTACAATGAGGGTCAGATCACCTGAATGTCGGTCCTTGCAGTAGTTCCATTCACCAAAAATATTAGTGTGGCAGAAACAACACCTCATACGTTTTGTCCTCGCACTAAGTGACATCACATTAGGTGATATCAAAATCTTTGGCCAAAAAATGGGTATTGAGTAATTTTAGGTCTGATGTTAGCCAAACCTTTTTAGTTTATTACAATTTTGAATATATTATATTTATAGACCCTCCCCCGGAACCCCTAGCCCTCCCAATACCCACCTCCCTAGCGCTCTGTCCCCCTGTTCCCATTTCTCCCCGAGTCCCCTGCGGCCGGCGCGCCAGGCTTCTAGGACCAAGCTGAGCAGTCCCCCTGGGATGTCTGTGCCACAATGTCGGGACAGTCCATCACAAATCGGATCACAGCTACCCAGCACAGCGTCACCGGCTCTGCCATCTCAAAAGCGGTGTGCAAATCCAGCACGCACGAAGTAATGGGCCCGAAGAAGAAGCACCTCGATTGTGAGTAGCCAGCAGGCCTCGCGATTCTTTCTTCCCGAATCCCCCCTCCTGTCCACCTGCCTCCTCCAGTTGCACATTCTCTACATACCAAGCAGTGTCTGACACTCATACCTGTCGTAGCCCACCTGACCACGAACCCCCACTGTCAACAAGAACCTGTGTAGTCCTCCTGACCACTAACTTCCCTTTCAACCCATCTTCCTCGCCCCCTGCCTTCATCCTAGGCTTGTGCACGTTACCTATCCATTTCTTGTTGTCTATGATGTACACTGGCAAATATTCCAGCTTATCGTTTCGCACGTACAAAATAATACCTTTACCGTGAATACCTCAAGAGCGCCCTTTGCCTCTAGTTCTGCTCTTCCTCTAGTTCTGCTCTTCATCTACTGCTCCAATTCCTACTTCTCTTGTGCCTCTCTGCTCTTACACCCTTATCGGCCTTTTCTCTGTTGCCCTCATACCTGCCTTTCCTCTGTTGCTCTCATACCTGCCTTTCCTCTATTGCCCTCCTACCTGCCTCCCCTTTGTTTCTCAATGTCTTCCTTCTGTCGTGCTCCTAAAAATGCTTCTCTTCTGATGTGCACCCATACTCCACTTTTGTTTCCCTGATTATTTGCATCTCTGGTACACCGATATACGCTTTTTCGTCAGCTCCATATTTGCTAATTCCTGGATATACCTGCCTGCTTCTCCGCTGCCTGACCACTATACTCCTTGTTCTGTTGTGCATACTAGCTCTTCCCACGTGCCATGAAGTGTATTATTCTGGGGAATTGACGTTTCTGACATCCATATCTCTCTTTCATTGTATAGAGCTATGTAATTGGCATTAGTTTTCTGCATTGTATGTTAGGAGTATGACCTTTAGGCACAGTTGGTTGTCGGTGTGAGAGTCAGGAGACTATTCTGGAGTATCCATGACAGACGGCATTTAATTACGTGGCAGTATCATCTTTTAATAAGCAGTGGCAAAAATCTGCTGCAGGATTTTTAGGTGTAGTTTGTAGCTGTCTGTTTTCGAAGACTTATTTTGTACAATGTCAGTACCTTGAGTGTGCTTTGGGTCAGCTCAGTTGTTTAGCATGGATTGACTTTGTCAATCTCACTTTCTTGATTTTTATTCAGTGGCTTTCGTTCCTCTGCTTGTGTTTGTCCCTATCCAGAGCATAGCTTTTTTACAATGTTTGTTTGGATGACTTGTTTTTTCCCACCGGTGCCATTAGGGATTTATTTTTCTTGGAGCACTTTGTTGGTGTGTATGTTTTCTTGTTCTCGAGTGCTGCTTCTCTTCTCACATCCCCCACCCTGTGCATTCCATATTACTCCCTTCCACTCACTGCTTGTCTGTAATAGCAGAGCAACTGGTATATATTTCTGCTGGTGTTTGACTAATGAGCAGACTTTTTCGGATTGGTTTTCTTTCATTTTCTTTGGTCCACTAGTTGTATTAAATTTCAAGCTTAGGCATACAAAGTATAGTTAACAGCAGTTCCCTCTGAGCCATTCCCTATATACATGAATGTATATTTTGTGAAATTAATCATCCATGGACAAAACAGAACAAACTTGCAGTCATAAAGCAATATATAAACATTATATTTGAGCTTCAACAGTTAACATTAAAGTATGAAAAGGAACTCCAAATACATTATACAGTGCAGTGCTTGCGAGTTGTGAAGGTAATAGCAAAAATACATTGACAAGAACTTGTGTTGAACATAAGGTTGGGGCTAATCATGGACCCGTTTGTTGTTGGGCTTAGTGTCCATTAAGCAAATAAACCCTAAAGGTTTGTCCACCTCAAAGTTAGTAACACGCTGACGTTTTACTAAAAAAGCTATACTTTACCTCTCATCATGTGGAATTCATAACTATGTGACTGGAAAAAAGAGCAACCCAAACTTAAAACGAGGGTACCTAACGAGGGTACGTGACTGGTGCTACACGTTTTACCCAATTGCATAGAGTGCAAGTTGTCTTACAAGAAGGTGTAAGCATGTGTCATATGCTTTCTAAAAAAAAAAATGATAGACCTGGTAACCAATCCGTAGAAGTCTTGTGTGTGTGTGTGTGTGGTTCTGTGTGTGTGTGTCGCTCTGTGTGTGTAGCTCTGTCTATGTGTGTGGCTCTGTCCATGTGTGCGACTGTGTGTGTGAATGTGTGCCTCTGTGTAGGTATGTAACTCTGTGTAAATAGCTTTTTTTGTAGGTGACTCTATGTGTAAGTGCCAATGTCTGTGTGAGGGTGGCTCTGTGTAAGTGCCTCTGTGTGTGTAGGTGACTGTGAACAACTCTATCTAGGTGGCTCTGTATGTGTATGTGTGTGTGGCTATGTATGTGTAAATTCAATAGGTCATGCATATGCAAAAGATTGAGCTATTAGCATTGTAAATGACAATGCCATTTATTTATCGATTAAGCTATTGCAAATTAAAAAGACAATGCTATTTATTTATAATTTAGAAAAAAACTTAAAAAATAATAAACAATACCAATAGCTCTACCTTTAATAATGCCGAGACCATTGCATTGTAAATGCTTGTTTTTAATGCAGGCCGATTTTCTTAAAGCAAAACAGGAAGTGTTTAAAAGGAAAAAATGAAACTCTGAAGTTTATTTTTTATCAGTAGGTTGTTTGAATTGGAATATATATCATATAGATTGAACAGGAGTTTTTGAGGTTGGGAATCATCATGCCATCAAAGCTTTACATTCTGTCAGCATGAATGTTGCTTTAATGTGTTTTTAAACAACTTTTAGTCCGCCTTCTGTTTTCCTGGTGCATGTGCAGCAGTTGATCCCATAGTCAGTAGGGATGGCCTCATGACAGGTTGATAGTTATCATTGCTAAGCACTTTTCCATTTGAATAAGAGGTATGATGATGAGCCTGAGATTAAATGGGCCAATAAAACCACCTGACAGTTGGCTGTGGGCTCAGCCGGACAGTGAATTATCGCTCCCAGATGAAATTGGCGGTGGTTCAACCAAAGGGCGACAAAATCCACCAGACAGAAACTGACTCTGGATTTAACCTGTTTTTGTTTGAATGTGAAGTCCACCTTTGAGCTACCCAGTGTTTTCGCTTGAGTGGCAGTGGTGTGGGCTCTAGACCTTTCCAAGCCCTGACATGCCCAAACAGGGAGAATGCCATAGGATGGACACTCTTAACCATTCTACCCTTCACCCCTTATCTGGTAACACACCGGTTGGGTGGGAGCGGAGCTCCCTGTAGACCGTGAATAACCAGTCAGCTAATCAAGCTACAGCTGGAACCCAGCTTGTTGAGAGACTGAAAGGTTGGATGTACGCGTGTAATAGAGCCTAAGTTGCAGGAGAGACACAATGCACAAATAAAGAAAAGGCCTAACAAAACCAGACAGTTTAAAACAGGCAATGTTATTTTTGCTGTAGCCTCCAAATATGGCTTCTAAAACAACATTATACCTCCTATGCAATATACTTAAATCTTTGATATTTCTCATTAAATAATCGTTGCACTTTACAAAATCATATTTGAAGCTGAGGAAAAAAATTGACTACACAATTGTTGGTTGCAGTATTAGTAATATACTTGCCATGTTCATCAGTCTTTGTAAGCCCGGGGATGAGGATGTGGTTAGTGCAGAGGGGAAAGTAGCAAAGAGTCGTTTTCACAATCATGCAAAATCCATAAACAAAGGCATATAATTATTCATTTCAATTATTCATGGCACATATTTTGTATACCAAGCAAGGGCACAGGTAGGATTTTATACACGGATTATCAGGGTTTGTGTTTGTCCAAGCTTTAGTAAACCATTTAAAATTTATTGGAGCGTTCTGGTACCTTTTGGTATCACACACTGTCAAATAATCTGTAGCTGTTTTGTTAAGAAGGATTGTTAACTTTTAAGGTGGGCAATCCAATTATTTTGCCTGCATCACTCTTCTTCTTTAGTGGACTGATACTGGTCTTCATTCTCACTTTTCTTAGAAATTTCCAAGGGGTTTCTTTGAAACCACAATGTCAGCATACTGACCCACAAATAGTGTGTAACATACATTGGAGGAAATCCCTGCGTCCAACAGCACTGCTTTTTGTTTAAATGTGACATGAGCAGCACAAGGAAATAAGATAGGGCTGCACTATTGTTGCTTCCTGGGCTGAAGAATAACCTCAGATCAAAAGTACCTGTTTTACCTAAATAAATCTCTTTCTACAAACAAAATGTACTTCATATCAAAGTTTAACATTTTGAAAGTTATAAAATACATTTCTACTTGCATAACAATACCCTTGGCGATTTAGACTTACTTTGTTTGCTCCTTAAATTCTTTTTTAGCCCAAACCTCCAAAAATAGGAACTAAAATGCTGCCTCAAACTGGAGACCTGCCTGTGCCTTTAGTACGGTTAGGCTATTGATATGGTAGCACTGAGTTTGACTAGCCATTAGAAAAATCGAAGTGTCCAAGAACCAGAAAGGAAAGAAAGATCAGACCAGTCATTTACATATTATGTTTCTGTCTGTACATCCACATTTTGATACAATGTACTGTCCACATGTACAGCTGGGGGTTCCTTCACATGCTCTAATGTATTTCAAAGGACTATAAAATATTCTGGTTTTTTTTAATTATGTTATAATTTTACTTTTTCAATTAACCTTTTGTAAATGTTTTATTCAATATTTTTGCTGGGTCATTTGGCTTAAACATAGTTCATACATGCAGATGAAATGGAAAAGAAAACTAAATAAAGTAAAAATAAAAACTGCAATATTTACTCCCTTGGTTCATTCGTTCAAAGCAAACGTAATGTACCACCTCTGTATATTAATGTAGAAAAAAAAGGAAAGAAGCTTAGAAATTAGTTAAAATGTTAGACATTATACATGTAAATAAAGGCTGCAGACAATGCAAAATATTGATGTTATTGGGAGCATGGGGCAAGAGTCTCTTCAGCCCTGTTGCTCACTGTACATTATTACAGGTGTGAAAACTGCCTGATTCGGAAAAGGACAAAGCTAGATATGTGCAAATGTGTAAAAAATAGTTTACCAATCATATTTGTTTAGGCTTGACCTTGCAACTGCCCCTCAACATACATGAGTCACTTCCTCAATGACAAACTAAGGCAAGCTGACTGAGAGGCTCAAAGTTGAAAGTGCACCTACATGTATGGCTTTCAGAAAGCCTTCAAGTAAAAAAAAAAGGTTAAAACAAATTGTAACGTATGCTTTGAAGGAAATGCTGGTTCTAAGCCTTAAAAAAATGTATTTCTAGAAACAGGAAGGGGTATTGGCTTCAAATCTCCACGTTTCTAGAAAAGCAGATGCCATTTCTTCTTCCAAACTCCTTACTCTCATCCAAGAAGGCTCTCTCCACACTCATTATGCCAGATGTGGAACGTCCTTAAGAGCTTATGAACCAAGCTCACAGCTACTTTCGAACTAGCCCCCAGAAACAGTCAATGAGTAGGGCACAATTTATTCTATGAGCCTATTAGCGCCATTCAAGTCAACTACAAGTTCCAAACATCTACATCAGCTCAGCAGAAATTGGAAGAAATGTATAAAAAAAAAATAGAAATCTGTAATATGGAACGCATAACCAAAGTATTACAACAAAAGAAGGCGACAGGTTGGTCTGCTCAGTAAAAATAGAAAATAAAAGATAAAGATATGACAACTTGTGGAATGTCCTTTGTCTTCAAATTCTCAGAGTGTAAGCTTACCACTAAGACTCTCTGTACCACCAATGTTCCCTCTAATTTTTTTCCTCTGTGTGCGGCAGTGGAGGGTCTCTGTGCGCTGCACCCATGGCTATGTGCGCCAGGAACCGAACCTCGCGTGTCTGCGGCGCCAAATGCCACTCGTTTTTGGTGCCCTCCTGCCCTCTGTCCCACTCGTTTTTGGTGCCCTTCTGCCCTCTGTCTCACTCGTTTTTTGTGCCTTTCTGCACTCTGCCCCACTCGTTTTTGGTACCCTTCTGCCCTCTGTCCCACTCGTCGTTGTGCCTTTAGGCCCTCTGTCCCACTCGTCGTTGTGCCTTTAGGCCCTCTGTCCCACTCGCTTTTGGTGCCCTTCTGCCCTCTGCCCCACTCGTTTTTTGTGCCTTTCTGCCCTCTGTCCCACTCGTTTTTTGTGCCTTTCTGCCCTCTGCCCGACTCGTTTTTGGTCCCCTTCTGCCCTCTGCCCCACTAATTTTTTGGTGCCCTTCTGCCCTCTGCCCCACTCATTTTTGGTGCGCTTCTGCCCTCTGCCCCACTCGTTTTTGGTGCGCTTCTGCCCTCTGCCCCACTTGTTTTTGGTGCCCTTCTGCCCTCTGCCAACCAGCTCATTCTCTTACAAATTAAGCATTGAACGACCCATTGAATTATTGACAATTCTGTCAAACACTATCACCTTTACTGTCAAACGTTGTCACCCTCCACTTAGTCTGTAGTACCCTCTCTATGAAACATACCAATAGCACCACATTCGTCAGGCTGTGTTGCTGCTCTTACCTCCCTAGATTCTTGCTTTTAAGGTGTGATGCTGTAGCAAACCTCGCTGAAAGGAGCAGGTAGTCCAAACATGTGGGTTACCAGTCACCTACACTGCCATGTCCTCTCTTCCTCTTGTGCTGCTTCATTGCTGGATCTGAATCCGTATGCACCACAGAACTCAACCATGAGCAATACTGACCTGCCTCACCTTGAAAACCTTTCACTGTGCCTTTGAACTTTCATCCATCGGGTGCCTTCCTTTGCTTCCTGCCAAACATGGTCTATTGCCCACAGCATAGTTCTGATCTGAATTAGCGACCCACTTCCCTCCACCAATATCATCCATCCGAAATGTAGCTTGGCACACCCTGGCACCATCCATAGCTTTGACTCATTCCCCCTTGCTATGGCAATCGCCAATTCGGCCCCCCCATCACCTATGTTCCCTCTAGGTTATTATCATACAGGGTAAACAAAAGAGGCACCAAGATGAAGCCTTCTCTAACCCCTCTTTCAAGCTTGAAATCACCAGTACATTCACCCCTACAGCCAAAGCACACCCTTGCCTTTCCCTTGAACAAATGTCTCTAATAAGGGCAATTATCAATGGCTCCACCCCTATCTCAGATAAAACTGCCCAGAGTTGGCTATAAAGGGCACTGTAAAATGCACGCAAAAAGTCAACAAAAGCTAGATACAGCGGGAAACATCATTTACAAGGCGGGGATTACATCACGATGTCATTACATCGCGGTTTTTACAACGCAAGTCGTTACGACTTGCGCTGGATGGCGCTCTAGGAAAAGGAACAGTATAATTTACTATCCAACACCTCCCCTACTGTACGTAGGCTGGAGTTGGAATAGTAAATTATACTACTCCTAAGTCCAGCGCCCTCCAACACAAGTCGTTATAACGACTTGCGTTGTAAAAACCGTGATGTAATGAACCGCGATGTAAATGTATGCGTTGTAACGTCATACATCTGATACAGCTCACCTTTTTTCATTAGAGTATATTTGCCAATATCAAGTTGAGAATAAGCCCCTGCTCTATTACACCCATCCCTCTGCGAAAACCGTATTGGAGGTCTGAAAGGATGTTGGAAGCTTCAACCCATTCTTCAAGTTGATTCAGTACAGTTTTCCCTGTAACTTTCAACAGTGAATAAAGTAGGGATATGGGGAGGTAACAGGCAGGGTTAGAACGATTCCCGTTCTGGAAGATAGGATAGATTACAGACTCTGACCAGAAATCCAGAATACTAGAACAGCAACAGGCCCCTAAAACTCTTGTCAAAATTGGACCC